>NC_092116.1:36184098-36204098 GCF_045679555.1 Salvelinus alpinus | reverse complement strand
ATGTACCCCATTACACCATAGGGGTGTATCTGAAATGTACCCCATTATACCATAGGGGGGTGTATCTGAAATGTACCCCATTACACCATAGGGGTGTATCTAAATGCAGCCAATGGCTGCCAAGGGAAGCCAAGCTTCCCCCTAAAATAGTTTTTTTTCTATATTATTTTCTATATATTTTGTCTCTTGCGTTTCATTATTTTCCTTCGATTCGCAAGAGCCTGAATGTATCTCACATGAGAAGAGAAAGCATCCGAGTGAGCGAAACAGCGCCCCTCTGTCTCTCTACGTGTAGGCCATCTAATCTGATGCTGTGTGGTCAGAAGGAGTATGACATTGTTGCCGCCCGTAGCGTTGAAGGCAAGGGAAGCCAGGAAGCATATACCAGTGGCTGTCGGTGCCGTTCAAGATGAGGGAGGACGGTTATTTGTTTTCATGAGCATTGCCTTATTTCTATTACAGGATATTGGATGACTGTCATTCATATTCCATTCACCCAGTTCAATGTAACAGTGATAGGTTTACGTTACTGTCATTCATATTCACCCAGTTCAATGTAACAGTGATAGGTTTAGGTTACTGTCATTCATATTCACCCAGTTCAATGTAACAGTGATAGGTTTAAGTTACTGTCATTCGTATTCACCCAGTTCAATGTAACAGTGATAGGTTTAGGTTACTGTCATTCATATTCACCCAGTTCAATGTAACAGTGATAGGTTTAGGTTACTGTCATTCATATTCACCCAGTTCAATGTAACAGTGATAGGTTTAGGTTACTGTCATTCATATTCACCCAGTTCAATGTAACAGTGACAGGTTTAGGTTACTGTCATTCATATTCACCCAGTTCAATGTAACAGTGATAGGTTTAGGTTACTGTCATTCATATTCCATTCACCCAGTTCAATGTAACAGTGATAGGTTTAGGTTACTGTCATTCATATTCACCCAGTTCAATGTAACAGTGATAGGTTTAGGTTACTGTCATTCATATTCACCCAGTTCAATGTAACAGTGATAGGTTTAGGTTACTGTCATTCATATTCACCCAGTTCAATGTAACAGTGATAGGTTTAGGTTACTGTCATTCATATTCACCCAGTTCAATGTAACAGTGATAGGTTTAGGTTACTATCATTCATATTCACCCAGTTCAATGTAACAGTGATAGGTTTAGGTTACTATCATTCATATTCACCCAGTGCAATGTAACAGTGATAGGTTTAGGTTACTGTCATTCATATTCCATTCATCCAGTTCAATGTTAATTTGTTAATTTGTTGAAAACTGTTCAACTATTGTCTTTCTCTCTGTTTTGAGTCAACTACTCACCACATTTGATGCACTGCAGTGCTAGCTAGCTGTAGCTTATGCTTTCAGTACTAGATTCATTCTCTGATCCTATGATTGGATGGACATGTCAGTTCATGCTGCAAGAGCTCTGATAGGTTGGAGGACGTCCTCTGGAGGTTGTCGTAATTACTGTGTAAGTCTATGGAAGGGGGTGAGAACCATGAGCCTCCTAGGTTTTGTATTTTAGTCAATGTACCCAGAGGAGGACGGAAGCTAGCTGTCCTCCAGCTACACCATGGTGCTACCCTACAGAGTGCTGTTGAGGCTACTGTTGACGTTCATTGTAAAACAATGTGTTTTAATCAGTTATTTGGTGACGTGAATATATATTTCCCCTGTGATTTTACCCAAGCACCTCTATTGCTAATGCAGCCTAAACATAATTTATGCCTACCAACACACACAGGATGAGCACAACTAGTTTATCAGAGATTATTACAGGCTTCATAGTTTAAACTTCAGAGATTATTACAGGCTTCATAGTTTAAACTTCAGAGATTATTACAGGCTTCATAGATTAAACCAGAGATTATTACAGGCTTCATAGTTTAAACTTCAGAGATTATTACAGGCTTCATAGATTAAACCAGAGATTCTTACAGGCTTCATAGTTTAAACCAGATATTCTTACAGGCTTCATAGTTTAAACTTCAGAGATTATTACAGGCTTCATAGTTTAAACCAGAGATTCTTACAGGCTTCATAGTTTAAACTTCAGACATTATTACAGGCTTCATAGTTTAAACCAGAGATTCTTACAGGCTTCATAGTTTAAACTTCAGAGATTATTACAGGCTTCATAGTTTAAACTTCAGAGATTATTACAGGCTTCATAGTTTAAACCAGAGATTCTTACAGGCTTCATAGTTTAAACTTCAGAGATTATTACAGGCTTCATAGTTTAAACCAGAGATTCTTACAGGCTTCATAGATTAAACTTCAGAGATTCTTACAGGCTTCATAGATTAAACTTCAGAGATTATTACAGGCTTCATAGTTTAAACCAGAGATTCTTACAGGCTTCATAGATTAAACCAGAGATTCTTACAGGCTTCATAGTTTAAACCAGAGATTATTACAGGCTTCATAGTTTAAACCAGAGATTCTTACAGACTTCATAGTTTAAACCAGAGAATATTACAGGGTTCATAGATTAAACTTCAGTCCTTATAACTACAGGCTACATTTCTGTAGAATTTGTGACACAACGTGATGAGTCGTAACCTACAGTAGGCCAAGCGCTTCTCCAGGCGCACAATATTTTCTGTGTGGGAGAGTTTTCAGAAAAACTAACTAAATCAAACTAAATATATTCTATATTCATAACTGATGTTACATTTCCTACTTGACAGTACATTTACATTTTAGTCATTTAGCAGACGCTCTTATCCAGAGCGACTTTCACAACAACAACAAAAAAATGTTTATATTTCTCCCCCGTGGGGATTGAACCCACGACCCTAGCGTTGTAAACACCACGCACTACTAACCGAGCTACACGGGATCAGAGTAGCCAAATTGAATCTGCCCATGAATAAGAGTATATGCCCGTTCTTAAAGCAACACACACACACTTTTATAGCAAGAGAGCAGGGGGGAGGGGACAGAAAAAAAAGTTTCATAGTACTGACATCACTTTTACAGTAGCCTATCACACGACGAGGCATAAAGGTTGTTCACTTTTTTTCAGACAGCTACAGGAAGCTTTTTTAATTAAAAAAAAAAAAGTTTTGAGTAATGGTGCACTGAATAATTATAGCTAGTTGACTAAGCTTTAATCAGCATGGGATATCCCAACATGACTGGGCACTGGCAAGAGCAAACGGAGGACCACCTGGTGGAGACGGACGCCGAGCTCACGGAGCAGCCTGCTGACCACCGAGGCTGAGGAGACTAGCAGCAGACCCCGAGCTGGCCTTGTGTAGCGTCGGATTTGGTTGCTCCGCTATGTTGTCTGAGAAAGCGATACAGGACTTTTTCAATGTGGGTAGCACAGTTCCAGTTATCCGGTAATAGCCGGCTTTTGGCCGATGATTAAAAATAAATAAATAAATACATTTGGAAATAATGTTTATTAGCCTCTACATTGATGGACCTGATGTTTATTAGTCTCTACATTAATGGACATGATGTTTATTAGCCTCTACATTGATGGACCTGATGTTTATTAGCCTCTACATTGATGGACCTGATGTTTATTAGTCTCTACATTGATGGACATGATGTTTATTAGTCTCTACATTGATGGACCTGATGTTTATTAGCCTCTACATTGATGGACATGATGTTTATTAGTCTCTACATTGATGGACCTGATGTTTATTAGCCTCTACATTAATGGACATGATGTTTATTAGTCTCTACATTGATGGACCTGATGTTTATTAGTCTCTACATTGATGGACATGATGTTTATTAGCCTCTACATTGATGGACCTGATGTTTATTAGCCTCTACATTGATGGACCTGATGTTTATTAGTCTCTACATTGATGGACATGATGTTTATTAGCCTCTACATTGATGGACCTGATGTTTATTAGCCTCTACATTGATGGACATGATGTTTATTAGTCTCTACATTGATGGACCTGATGTTTATTAGTCTCTACATTGATGGACCTGATGTTTATTAGTCTCTACATTGATGGACCTGATGTTTATTAGCCTCTACATTAATGGACATGATGTTTATTAGCCTCTACGTTGATGGACATGATGTTTATTAGTCTCTACATTGATGGACATGATGTTTATTAGTCTCTACATTGATGGACATGATGTTTATTAGCCTCTACATTGATGGACCTGATGTTTATTAGCCTCTACATTGATGGACCTGATGTTTATTAGCCTCTACATTGATGGACATGATGTTTATTAGTCTCTACATTGATGGACATGATGTTTATTAGTCTCTACATTGATGGACATGATGTTTATTAGTCTCTACATTGATGGACATGATGTTTATTAGTCTCTACATTGATGGACATGATGTTTATTAGTCTCTACATTGATGGACATGTTGTTTATTAGTCTCTACATTGATGGACATGTTGTTTATTAGTCTCTACATTGATGGACCTGATGTTTATTAGTCTCTACATTGATGGACATGTTGTTTATTAGTCTCTACATTGATGGACATGATGTTTATTAGCCTCTACATTGATGGACATGATGTTTATTAGCCTCTACATTGATGGACCTGATGTTTATTAGCCTCTACATTGATGGACCTGTTTATTAGCCTCTACATTGATGGACCTGATGTTTATTAGTCTCTACATTGATGGACATGATGTTTATTAGCCTCTACATTGATGGACATGATGTTTATTAGCCTCTACATTGATGGACCTGATGTTTATTAGCCTCTACATTGATGGACCTGATGTTTATTAGTCTCTACATTGATGGACCTGATGTTTATTAGCCTCTACATTGATGGACCTGTTTATTAGCCTCTACATTGATGGACCTGATGTTTATTAGCCTCTACATTGATGGACATGATGTTTATTAGCCTCTACATTGATGGACATGTTGTTTATTAGTCTCTACATTGATGGACATGATGTTTATTAGTCTCTACATTGATGGACATGATGTTTATTAGTCTCTACATTGATGGACATGATGTTTATTAGTCTCTACATTGATGGACATGTTGTTTATTAGTCTCTACATTGATGGACATGATGTTTATTAGTCTCTACATTGATGGACATGATGTTTATTAGTCTCTACATTGATGGACCTGATGTTTATTAGTCTCTACATTGATGGACATGATGTTTATTAGTCTCTACATTGATGGACATGTTGTTTATTAGTCTCTACATTGATGGACATGTTGTTTATTAGTCTCTACATTGATGGACCTGATGTTTATTAGTCTCTACATTGATGGACGTGATGTTTATTAGTCTCTACATTGATGGACATGATGTTTATTAGTCTCTACATTGATGGACATGATGTTTATTAGTCTCTACATTGATGGACATGATGTTTATTAGTCTCTACATTGATGGACCTGATGTTTATTAGTCTCTACATTGATGGACCTGATGTTTATTAGTCTCTACATTGATGGACATGATGTTTATTAGCCTCTACATTGATGGACCTGATGTTTATTAGCCTCTACATTGATGGACCTGATGTTTATTAGCCTCTACATTGACGGACCTGATGTTTATTAGCCTCTACATTGACGGACATGATGTTTATTAGTCTCTACATTGACGGACCTGATGTTTATTAGCCTCTACATTGATGGACATGATGTTTATTAGTCTCTACATTGATGGACCTGATGTTTATTAGCCTCTACATTGATGGACATGATGTTTATTAGCCTCTACATTGATGGACCTGATGTTTATTAGTCTCTACATTGATGGACCTGATGTTTATTAGCCTCTACATTGATGGACCTGATGTTTATTAGTCTCTACATTGATGGACCTGATGTTTATTAGCCTCTACATTGATGGACCTGATGTTTATTAGTCTCTACATTGATGGACCTGATGTTTATTAGCCTCTACATTGATGGACCTGATGTTTATTAGTCTCTACATTGATGGACCTGATGTTTATTAGCCTCTACATTGATGGACATGATGTTTATTAGCCTCTACATTGATGGACCTGATGTTTATTAGCCTCTACATTGATGGACCTGATGTTTATTAGTCTCTACATTGATGGACCTGATGTTTATTAGCCTCTACGTTGATGGACCTGATGTTTATTAGTCTCTACATTGATGGACCTGATGTTTATTAGTCTCTACATTGATGGACATGATGTTTATTAGTCTCTACGTTGATGGACCTGATGTTTATTAGTCTCTACATTGATGGACCTGATGTTTATTAGCCTCTACATTGATGGACATGATGTTTATTAGCCTCTACATTGATGGACCTGATGTTTATTAGTCTCTACATTGATGGACCTGATGTTTATTAGTCTCTACATTGATGGACATGATGTTTATTAGTCTCTACATTGATGGACATGATGTTTATTAGTCTCTTCATTGATGGACCTGATGTTTATTAGTCTCTACATTGATGGACCTGATGTTTATTAGTCTCTACATTGATGGACCTGATGTTTATTAGCCTCTACATTGATGGACATGATGTTTATTAGCCTCTACATTGATGGACCTGATGTTTATTAGTCTCTACATTGATGGACATGATGTTTATTAGTCTCTACATTGATGGACCTGATGTTTATTAGTCTCTACATTGATGGACATGATGTTTATTAGTCTCTACATTGATGGACCTGATGTTTATTAGTCTCTACATTGATGGACCTGATGTTTATTAGTCTCTACATTGATGGACCTGTTTATTAGCCTCTACATTGATGGACATGATGTTTATTAGTCTCTACATTGATGGACCTGATGTTTATTAGCCTCTACATTGATGGACATGATGTTTATTAGCCTCTACATTGATGGACCTGTTTATTAGCCTCTACATTGATGGACATGATGTTTATTAGCCTCTACATTGATGGACATGATGTTTATTAGCCTCTACATTGATGGACATGATGTTTATTAGTCTCTACATTGATGGACATGATGTTTATTAGTCTCTACATTGATGGACCTGTTTATTAGCCTCTACATTGATGGACATGATGTTTATTAGCCTCTACATTGATGGACATGATGTTTATTAGCCTCTACATTGATGGACATGATGTTTATTAGTCTCTACATTGATGGACATGATGTTTATTAGTCTCTACATTGATGGACATGATGTTTATTAGTCTCTACATTGATGGACATGATGTTTATTAGTCTCTACATTGATGGACCTGATGTTTATTAGTCTCTACATTGATGGACATGATGTTTATTAGCCTCTACATTGATGGACCTGATGTTTATTAGTCTCTACATTGATGGACATGATGTTTATTAGCCTCTACGTTGATGGACATGATGTTTATTAGCCTCTACATTGATGGACCTGATGTTTATTAGTCTCTACATTGATGGACCTGATGTTTATTAGCCTCTACATTGACGGACCTGATGTTTATTAGCCTCTACATTGATGGACATGATGTTTATTAGTCTCTACATTGACGGACCTGATGTTTATTAGCCTCTACATTGATGGACCTGATGTTTATTAGCCTCTACATTGATGGACCTGATGTTTATTAGCCTCTACATTGATGGACCTGATGTTTATTAGTCTCTACATTGATGGACCTGATGTTTATTAGCCTCTACATTGATGGACATGATGTTTATTAGCCTCTACATTGATGGACATGATGTTTATTAGTCTCTACATTGATGGACCTGATGTTTATTAGCCTCTACATTGATGGACATGATGTTTATTAGTCTCTACATTGATGGACCTGATGTTTATTAGTCTCTACATTGATGGACCTGATGTTTATTAGTCTCTACATTGATGGACCTGATGTTTATTAGTCTCTACATTGATGGACATGATGTTTATTAGTCTCTACATTGATGGACCTGATGTTTATTAGCCTCTACATTGATGGACATGATGTTTATTAGCCTCTACATTGATGGACATGATGTTTATTAGTCTCTACATTGATGGACCTGATGTTTATTAGCCTCTACATTGATGGACCTGATGTTTATTAGCCTCTACATTGATGGACCTGATGTTTATTAGTCTCTACATTGATGGACCTGATGTTTATTAGCCTCTACATTGATGGACATGATGTTTATTAGCCTCTACATTGATGGACCTGATGTTTATTAGTCTCTACATTGATGGACCTGATGTTTATTAGGACCGTGAAGCACGGGGGTGGCAGCATCATGTTGTGGGGGTGCTTTGCTGCAGGAGGGACTGGTGCACTTCACAAAATAGATGGCATCATGAAGCAGGAAAATGATGTGGATATATTGACGCAACATCTCAAGACATCAGTCGGGAAGTTAAAGCTTGGTCGCAAATGGGTCTTCCAAATGGACAATGACCCCAAGCATACTTCCAAAGTTGTGACAAAATGGCTTAAGGACAACAAAGTCAAGGTATTGGAGTGGCCATCACAAAGCCCTGACCTCAATCCCATAGACAATTTGTGTTCTTCGGCTTGCAAGCATCCCCCTTTTTCCTCCAAACATAACGATGGTCATTATGGCCAAACAGTTCTATTTTTGTTTCATCAGACCAGAGGGCATTTCTCCAAAAGTACGATATTTGTCCCCATGTGCATTTGCAAACCGTAGTCTGGCTTTTTTATGGCGGGTTTGGAGTGGTGGCTTCTGCTTTGCTGAGCGGCCTTTTAGGTTATGTTGCACTCACTAGGAAAACTAAAATCCCCAAAGGCTGGCCCTAACGTAATCTACCACAGGTCCTACAGAGGGCTCAATCAGGACTCACTCACTAGGAAAACTACAATACCAAAGGCTGGCCCTAAGGTAATCTAGTGCAGGTCCTACAGAGGGTTCAATCAGGACTCACTCACTAGGTTAACTACAATACCAAGGCTGGCCCTAACTTAATCTACCGCAGGTCCTACTCTGTAGGGTTCAATCAGGACTCACTCACTAGGAAAACTAAAATCCCGAAAGGCTTGCCCTAAGGTAATCTACCGCAGGTCCTACAGAGGGTTCAATCAGGACTCACTCACTAGGAAAACTACAATACCAAAGGCTGGCCCTAAGGTAATCTACCACAGGTCCTACAGAGGGTTCAATCAGGACTCACTCACTAGGAAAACTACAATACCAAAGGCTGGCCCTAAGGTAATCTACCACAGGTCCTACAGAGGGTTCAATCAGGACTCACTCACTAGGAAAACTACAATACCCAAGGCTGGCCCTAAGGTAATCTAGTGCAGGTCCTACAGAGGGTTCAATCAGGACTCACTCACTAGGTTAACTACAATACCAAGGCTGGCCCTAACTTAATCTACCGCAGGTCCTACAGAGGGTTCAATCAGGACTCACTCACTAGGAAAACTAAAATCCCGAAAGGCTTGCCCTAAGGTAATCTACCACAGGTCCTACAGAGGGTTCAATCAGGACTCACTCACTAGGAAAACTACAATACCCAAGGCTGGCCCTAAGGTAATCTAGTGCAGGTCCTACAGAGGGTTCAATCAGGACTCACTCACTAGGTTAACTACAATACCAAGGCTGGCCCTAACTTAATCTACCGCAGGTCCTACAGAGGGTTCAATCAGGACTCACTCACTAGGAAAACTAAAATCCCGAAAGGCTTGCCCTAAGGTAATCTACCACAGGTCCTACAGAGGGTTCAATCAGGACTCACTCACTAGGAAAACTACAATACCCAAGGCTGGCCCTAAGGTAATCTACCACAGGTCCTACAGAGGGTTCAATCAGGACTCATTTGTGGATGAGATTAAGAATGTGCAATGGTTAGAAGTGTGTAGTAAGGATGATCCTGAAATGTCACTAAGTTCGTTTATGAAATTATTTATGAGTATAGCTGATAAGCACGCCCCCTTTAAGAAAATGCACTGTGAGGTCAAACGGTGCCCCATGGATTGATGATGAGCTGAGACATTTAATGAGACATTGCCAGCAGCATACCACCCTGCATACCACTGCTGGCTTGCTTCTGAAGCTAAGCAGGGTTGGTCCTGGTCAGTCCCTGGATGGGAGACCAGGTGCTGCTGGAAGTGGTGTTGGAGGGCCAGTAGGAGGCACTCTTTCCTCTGGTCTAAACAAAGATCCCAATGCCCCAGGGCAGTGATTGGGGACACTGCTCTGTGTAGGGTGCCGTCTTTCGGATGGGATGTTAAACGGGTGTCCTGACTCTCTGAGGTCATTAAAGATCCCATGGCACTTATCGTAAGAGTAGGGGTGTTAACCCCGGTGTCCTGGCTAAATTCCCAATCTGGCCCTCAACCATCACGGTCACCTAATAATCCCCAGTTTACAATTGGCTCTTTCATCCCCCTCCTCTCCCCTGTAACTATTCCCCAGGTCGTTGCTGCAAATGAGAACGTGTTCTCAGTCAACTTACCTGGTAAAATAACGGTAAAATAAAAAAAATAAAAAAATGATTCAATGTTAAAAGACCTAAACAGTAGCAGATAAATCTGGCACTCTGTTTGATAAGCAAAGTTATTGTAAATTAAGAAATATTGTGACCAAGCTAAACAATGGAAGAAGAAGTGATTCTATCAGTAAATGGGGGGGGAAAACTGTGGAGAACGTTGAACGCTATTATGGGTAGGAATTAGAACATGTCCTGCCTCTTTTGTTGAATCAGAGGGTATATTTATTACAAAACCACACGGCATCGCAAACTACTTTAATGAATATTTTACGGGCAAAGTGGACAAGTTGAGGAATGCTATGATTCCAACTGATGGCTCCATGTCATATACGTAGGGTTGCACATTCTGGGGAATATTCAGAGGTGGAAACTTTCAGTGGGAATTAACGGGAATATATGGGAATTAACGGGAATATATGGTTAATTAACGGAAATATATGGGAATTAACGGGAATATATGGTTAATTAACGGAAATATATGGGAATTAATGGGAATATATGGTTAATTAACGGAAATATATGGGAATTAACGGGAATATATGGTTAATTAACGGAAATATATGGGAATTAACGAAAATATATGGTTAATTAACGGAAATATATGGGAATTAACGGGAATATATGGTTAATTAACGGAAATATATGGGAATTAACAGGAATATATGGTTAATTAACGGAAATATATGGGAATTAACGGGAATATATGGTTAATTAACGGAAATATATGGGAATTAACGAAAATATATGCAAATTAATATTAATACCTTTTAAATATATATATATTTTGCATTGGATACATTTACCATCATATGGAGACAGAAACATAAACCTTTTACCTTATCATAAGTAGACATCATTACAAATTATTAAATCCTTCCAATAGAAATTTTAAAAACTATTTAGTTACGAATTGAACTTTAATTCAAATGAGTTGACTCTTCACATGGAATGATTTCACTGAACTACAAAAAAAGGGAATATTGAATGATCCCCAATAATGATCCATCACATCTCCCAAAAACGTTTTGTAAAATGGTAGTCTAGAAACTAAAGCTTTGGTTGTCTTCCTCTCAGGCTTCCAATGTCTTCTCCCTGAACCTCCTCAATGTCCACCTCTTGAACATCAGACTCTGAGGCCTCATCTTCACTGTCACTTTCCAACCTTGTTGAGGATGGCTCGTTGTCAGGCTCAAAAAGCCTAAAATCTGCCCGGATGGACACCGATTTTTCAACCCTTGTATTGGTCAGCCTGTTGCGTATTCAACCCTTGTATTGGTCAGCCTGTTGCGTATTCAACCCTTGTATTGGTCAGCCTGTTGCGTGGTGTGTGTTCCCAAACAAGGACCAGTTGCGCTCTGAGCCGGCTGATGTTGGTGGGATTTGGATTTGGAGGACAATACTAAATGTATTGTATTTGGTTCAAGATATATGCTTGCTGATGATCCCCAGTTGAATTTGTCGATGAATAGAACGCATGTAGAGCAAGCCTATGCCTCCTGGTAGTATGAATTTGGGATACCAGGTGCACGAAGGCCGTTTTGGGTCACCAGGTGCACGAAGGCCGTTTTGGGTCACCAGGTGCACGCGGTTCGTAACAGCGGGGCTATAGACTTTAGTGTCTGAGGAAGGGTGCTTAAGTGTGGGTGCCCTGGTTCGCCTGGTGTGCGAGGGGGGGGGGAGGGGGGGTCCCACAACTGTCCCAGAGTCAGTTTGGAATAGGCTATTTCTTTCTCCACAAGCTGACCAATAAAATAGGTCAACTTTTCTACTTTGGGGGATAGTAGATTGCACAGTACACTGAGGAAGTGGCCACGGAAATCAAGTGACAACATCACAGAGATGATTGGTGAAATCTAATCTACTCGCGCATATGAGAGACTTGAGGCCGCGGGAAGATGTTTTGGGGTGGGTGTGGTGTGCTGTGGATATATATATCTTTTTTTACAATTATTTTTTTATATTGTGATCTATCAGGGAAGTGCTGCCACAGGCTTATTGAAAGCAGTGACTAGAGCTTTACATTTATTGCTAACATGACTCCTTACCCTCCAAAACAAGTTACTGCAGTTTGAAGCTACTGATCCGGTGTCTAACTTGTCCCGCAGAATGTACGCGTGCGCTGAGAAACTGCGATGCTGAATTTTGAAACGCTTCGGGAGGCATTGCCTGGAGAGAAGGCACTGGTGACTGAAATATTAAAGGGGCAGTGCAGTTAAAAAGTAAATTTACTGTTTAAAAAAAATATTTTGTGCATTCGGAAAGTATTCAGACCCCTTCCCCTTTTTCAACGTTTTGTTACGTTACAATTTTATTCTAAAATGGATTAAATCGTTCTTTCCCATCATCAATCTACACACAATATCCCATAATGACAAAGCGAAACAGGTTTTTAGAAATGTTTGCAAATATATTACAAATTTAAAAAAACAGAAATAACTTATTTACATAATTATTCAGACTTTTTGCTATGAGACTCAAAATTTAGCTCAGGTGCATCCTGTTTCCATTGATCATGGAAGAAGTTTGGAACCACCAAGACTCTTCCTAGATCTGGCCGCCCCGCCAAACTGAGCAATCAGGGGAGAAGGGCCTTGGTCAGGGAGGTGACCAAGAACCCGATGGGCACTCTGAGAAAGCTCCAGAGTTCCTCTGTGAAGATGAGAGAACCTTCCAGAAGGACAACCATCTCTGTAGCACTCCACCAATCAGGCCTTTATGGTAGAGTGGTTGACGGAAGCCACTCCTCAGGAAAAGGCACCTAAAGACTCTCAGACCATGAGAAACAACAAGATTCTCTGGTCTGATGAAACCAAGATTGAACTCTTTGGCCTGAATGCCAAGCATCACGTCTGGAGTAAACCAGACACCATCCCTACAGTGAAGCATGGTGGTGGCAGCATCATGCTGTGGGGATGTTTTTCAGCAGCAGGGACTGGGAGACTAGTCAGGATCAAGGGAAAGATGAATGTAGCAAAGTACAGAGAGATCCTTGATGAAAACCTGCTCCAGTGTGCTTATAACCTCAGACAACGACCATAAGTGCACAGCCAAGAAAATGCAGGAGTAACTTCGGGACAAGTGTCTAAATGTCCTTGAGTGGCCCAGCCAGAACCCGGACATGATCCTGATCGAACATCTCTAGAGAGACTTGAAAATAGCTGTGCAGCGACGCTCCCCATCCAACCCATCCAACCTGATAGAGCTTGAGACGATCTGCAGAGAAGAATGGGATAAACTCCCCGAAAACAGGTGTGCCAAGATTGTAGCGTCATACCCAAAGAAGACTCGAAGCTGTAATCGCTGCCAAAGGTGTTTCAACAAAGTACTGCGTAAAGGGTCGGAATACTTATGTAAATGTGACATTTCCGTTTAAAATGTTTTATTAATTTGTTGTAGTCGGGCTACAATTCAGATAAACCCGGAACACATAGTGAGCACGGGGTGGGGGGGGGGGGTACCAGAACACATAGTGAGCACGGGGTGGGGGGGTACCAGAACACATAGTGAGCACGGGGTGGGGGGGGGGTACCAGAACACATAGTGAGCACGGGGTGGGGGGGGGTACCAGAACACATAGTGAGCACGGGGTGGGGGGGGGGGTACCAGAACACATAGTGAGCACGGGGTGGGGGGGGGGGGGGGGGTACCAGAACACATAGTGACGACGGGGTGGGGTACCAGAACACATAGTGACGACGGGGTGGGGGGGTACCAGAACACATAGTGAGCACGGGGTGGGGGGGGGTTCCAGAACACATAGTGAGCACGGGGTGGGGGGGGTACCAGAACACATAGTGAGCACGGGGTGGGGGGGGGGGTACCAGAACACATAGTGAGCACGGGGTGGGGGGGGGGGGGGGGGTACCAGAACACATTGTGAGCACAGGGTGGGGGGGGGGGGGGTACCAGAACACATAGTGAGCACGGGGTGGGGGGGGGGTACCAGAACACATAGTGAGCACGGGGTGGGGGGGGGGGGGGTACCAGAACACATAGTGAGCACGGGGTGGGGGGGGGGTACCAGAACACATAGTGAGCACGGGGTGGGGGGGGGGTACCAGAACACATAGTGACGACGGGGTGGGGGGGTACCAGAACACATAGTGAGCACGGGGTGGGGGGGGGGGGGGGGGGGGTACCAGAACACATAGTGAGCACGGGGTGGGGGGGGGGGGTACCAGAACACATAGTGACGACGGGGTGGGGGGGGGTACCAGAACACATAGTGAGCACGGGGTGGGGGGGGTACCAGAACACATAGTGAGCACAGGGTGGGGGGGGGGGGTACCAGAACACATAGTGACGACGGGGTGGGGGGGGTACCAGAACACATAGTGAGCACGGGGTGGGGGGGGGGGGGGGGGGGTACCAGAACACATAGTGAGCACGGGGTGGGGGGGTACCAGAACACATAGTGAGCACGGGGTGGGGGGGGGGTACCAGAACACATAGTGAGCACGGGGTGGGGGGGGGGTACCAGAACACATAGTGAGCACGGGGTGGGGGGGGGGGTACCAGAACACATAGTGACGACGGGGTGGGGGGGTACCAGAACACATAGTGAGCACAGGGTGGGGGGGGTACCAGAACACATAGTGACGACGGGGTGGGGGGGAGTACCAGAACACATAGTGAGCACAGGGTGGGGGGGGGGGTACCAGAACACATAGTGACGACGGGGTGGGGGGGGTACCAGAACACATAGTGAGCACGGGGTGGGGGGGGGGGGGAGGGTACCAGAACACTGTTGTTGTTTTTCTGAGTGCTCTGTTGTTGTTTTTCTGAGGGCTCTGTTGTTGTTTTTCTGAGGGCTCTGTTGTTGTTTTTCTGAGGGCTCTGTTGTTGTTTTTCTGAGGGCTCTGTTGTTGTTTTTCTGAGGGCTCTGTTGTTGTTTTTCTGAGGGCTCTGTTGTTGTTTTTCTGAGGGCTCTGTTGTTGTTTTTCTGAGGGCTCTGTTGTTGTTTTTCTGAGGGCTCTGTTGTTGTTTTTCTGAGGGCTCTGTTGTTGTTTTTCTAATGGCTCTGTTGTTGTTTTTCTGAGGGCTCTGTTGTTGTTTTTCTTATATCTGGTGCATAAAATATGCCAATTTACTGTACATTCCACCCACTCTTTTTCTAGTTTAATCCCTCCAGTCGTTTCTAAGACCCAAGCTCCCTACCTTTTAGCATGTTGTACAGCCCAGCTTTGAATTCTGCATGACAAGCACAGGGGGTTACACATTTGCTTGTTATTGAACTGTAAGACCTTTAAACAGGTCAACATTCACAAGGCCGCAGGGCCAGACGGATTACCAGGATGTGTACTCCGAGCACGCGCTGACCAACTGGCAAGTGTCTTCACTGTCATTTTCAACCTCTCCCTGACCGAGTCTGTAATACCAACATGTTTCAAGCAGACCACCACAGTCCCTGTTCCCAAGAACACTAAGGTAACCTGTCTAAATGACTACAGACCCATAGCACTCATGTATGTTGCCATGAAATGCTTTGAAAGTCTGGTCATGGCTCACATCAACACCATTATCCCAGAAACCCTAGACCCACTCCAATTTGCATACCGCACCAACAGATCCACACAGTCTCTATTGCACTCCACACTGCCCTTTCCCACCTGGACAAAAGGAACACCTATGTGAGAATGCTATTCATTGACTACAGCTCAGCGTTCAACACCATAATACCCTCAAAGCTCATCACTAAGCTAAGGATACTGGAACAAAACACCTCCCTCTGCAACTAGATCCTGGGCTTCCTGACGGGCCGCTCCCAGGTGGTAAGGGTAGGCAACAACACATCCGCCACACTGATCCTCAACACGGGGGCCCCTCAGGGGTGCGTGCTCAGTCCCCTCCTGTACTCCCTGTTCACTCATGACTGCACAGCCAGGCACTACTCCAACACCATCACAACAGTGGTAGGCCTGATCACCGATAACGATGAGACAGCCTATAGGGAGGAGATCAGAGACCTGATTGTGTGGTGCCAGAATAACAACCTATCCCTCAACGTAACCAAGACTAAGGAGATGATTGTGGACTACAGGAAAAGGAGGACCTATTCCCCCCCTCAGGAGACTGAAAAGATTTGGCATGGGTCCTCAGATCCTCAAAAGGTTTTACAGCAGCACCATCGAGAGCGTTCTGACAGGTTGGTACGGCAACTGCTCGGCCTCCGACCGCAAGGCACTACAGAGGGTAGTGTGTACAGCCCAGTACATCACCGGCGCCAAGCTTCCTGCCATCCAGGACCACTATACCAGGCGGTGTCAGAGGAAGGCCCTAAAAATTGTCAAAGACTCAAGCAACCCTAGTCATAGACTGTTCTCTCTGCTACCGCACGGCAAGCGGTACCGGAGCTCCAAGTATTCGGTTCAAGAGGCTTCTAAACAGCTTCTACCCCCAAGACATAAGACTCCTGAACAGCTAATCAAAGGGCTGCCCAGACTATTGGAACAGCAGCAGTACCAATCTACATGGTGTTATTAGGGCTCTAAAGCAATACTATTTGTTACTTTAAAATGCCCCCTCAGGCATGTCATCCTGGAGCTGGGCCTGGCCTGCACGTGACCAGGCAGCCAGCCAGTCAGTCAGCCAGTCAGCCAGCCATTCAGGCAGTCGGTCAGCCATCCAGCCACCCATCCTATCCCTCCCTCCCTCCCTCCAGCCATCCCTCCATCCATCCATCCCTCGATCCATCCATAATCCCTCCAACCATGCTTCATAACACTGTACTGTAGACTACTGTCTGATCTGAGGTCATGTTTCATAACACTGTACAGTAGACTACTGTCTGATCTGAGGTCATTTCATAACACTGTACAGTAGACTACTGTCTGATCTGAGGTCATGTTTCATAACACTGTACAGCAGACTACTGTCTGATCTGAGGTCATTTCATAACACTGTACAGTAGACTACTGTCTGATCTGAGGTCATTTCATAACACTGTACTGTAGACTACTGTCTGATCTGAGGTCATTTCATAACACTGTACAGTAGACTACTGTCTGATCTGAGGTCATTTCATAACGCTGTACAGTAGACTACTGTCTGATCTGAGGTCATTTCATAACACTGTACAGTAGACTACTGTCTGATCTGAGGTCATTTCATAACACTGTACAGTAGACTACTGTCTGATCTGAGGTCATTTCATAACACTGTACAGTAGACTACTGTCTGATCTGAGGTCATTTCATAACACTGTACAGTAGACTACTGTCTGATCTGAGGTCATTTCATAACACTGTACAGTAGACTACTGTCTGATCTGAGGTCATGTTTCATAACGCTGTACAGTAGACTACTGTCTGATCTGAGGTCATTTCATAACACTGTACAGTAGACTACTGTCTGATCTGAGGTAATTTCATAACACTGTACAGTAGACTACTGTCTGATCTGAGGTCATGTTTCATAACACTGTACAGTAGACTACTGTCTGATCTGAGGTCATTTCATAACACTGTACAGGAGACTAGTGTCTGATCTGAGGTCATTTCATAACGCTGTACAGTAGACTACTGTCTGATCTGAGGTCAACTCTGTTTCCCCGTCAATCATAACGTCTGTAACATAGGGTAGTGTCATCAGCGAGCCAATCATAACGTCTGTAACATAGGGTAGTGTCACCAGCGAGCCAATCATAACGTCTGTAACATAGGGTAGTGTCACCAGCGAGCCAATCATAACGTCTGTAACATAGGGTAGTGTCACCAGCGAGCCAATCATAACGTCTGATGTATAGGCTTCAAAAAATTTAATGTGTGATCTCATGAATATTCATGACCTTTGACCATGTGTAACCTCTCTGCTGCTGGAGCATGGTCACTCTCTCTCTCTCACTCTTTCTCTCCCTCTCTCTCCCTTTCCCTCCACCTCTCTCCCCATCTCTGTCTCTATCAGATGGGGATAAGGCCCCGGCGGCAGACACAGTCACAGTAGAAGAAGAGATGAGCTGTGTCAGTGATACAGAGGAAAGAACACACCCCTCCTCCCCCAAACCTCCCCCATCTCTGACCCCAACACCCACCTCCTCCATCATCCCTCTGACCTCTAACCCCCTGGACCACAACACTACCCCAACACCCACCTCCTCCATCATCCCTCTGACCTCTAACCCCCTGGACCACAACACTACCCCAACACCTACCTCCTCCTCCATCATCCCTCTGACCTCTAACCCCCTGGACCATAACACTACCCCCAGCTCCTCCTCCATCCCTCTGACCTCTAACCCCCTGGACCACAACACTACCCCAACACCTACCTCCTCCTCCATCATCCCTCTGACCTCTAACCCCCTGGACCACAACACTACCCCAACACCCACCTCCTCCTCTAACCCCCTGGACCACAACACTACCCCAACACCCTCCTCCTCCTCTAACCCCCTGACCTCTAACCCCCTGGACCACAACACTACCCCAACACCCTCCTCCTCCTCTAACCCCCTGGACCACAACACTACCCCAACACCTACCTCCTCCTCCATCATCCCTCTGACCTCTAACCCCCTGGACCACAACACTACCCCAACACCTACCTCCTCCTCCATCATCCCTCTGACCTCTAACCCCCTGGACCACAACACTACCCCAACACCCACCTCCTCCTCTAACCCCCTGGACCACAACACTACCCCAACACCCACCTCCTCCTCCATCCCTCTGACCTCTAACCCCCTGGACCACAACACTACCCCAACACCCACCTCCTCCTCCATCCCTCTGACCTCTAACCCCCTGGACCACAACACTACCCCAACACCCACCTCCTCCTCCATCCCTCTGACCTCTAACCCCCTGGACCACAACACTACCCCAACACCCACCTCCTCCTCTAACCCCCTGGACCACAACACTACCCCAACACCTACCTCCTCCTCTAACCCCCTGGACCACAACACTACCCCAACACCTACCTCCTCCTCCATCATCCCTCTGACCTCTAACCCCCTGGACCACAACACTACCCCAACACCCACCTCCTCCTCTAACCCCCTGGACCACAACACTACCCCAACACCCACCTCCTCTTCCATGGTCGTCCAGGATGGAGGCCTGGGTCTGGGGTTAGGCCAGGACACCATGGATAACCCTCTGGATAAGGACCTGTCCCTCTCCTCCATCCTGGCCCTGCTGTGTGGGGGGAACCCTCTCCAAGGCCTGGGTAGAGAGCTATCTTCCAGCCCACCCTGTGCCCTGGAGCCCGGGGTTACGACCCTGGGAGGAGAGGGAAGGATGAAGGGAGGAAGGAGAGAAGGAGGAGAAGGAGGAGGAGGAGGAGGAGGAAGAGAGGGAGACTCTTCTCCTCCACTGGGTTTACTCCCAGATGTCCCTCCTCTCTCCCAGCATTCTCTGCAGCTCAGCGCCCTGGCCCAGAGAGTAGCCAAGAACTCCTCCTCCTCCTTTTCTTTCACACTCTCCTCCTCCTCCTCTCCTGCTGCTGTCTCCTCTAATCAGCAGGTGTCTGGGTGTTCCTCCAGGGACTTCCAGGGGAGGCCGGCAGGGCTGGATGTGTGGCCCAGCCTCGGGTGCTCCTGGGCGGGTAAAGAGGGCCGCC
>NC_092116.1:36161598-36179098 GCF_045679555.1 Salvelinus alpinus | reverse complement strand
TATACACTATATATACACATATACACTATATACACTATATATACACATATACACACTATATACCATATACACTATATACACACTATATACACACTATATACACTATATATACACACATACACACTATATACCCATATACACACTATATATACACACATACACACTATATACACTATATATACACATATACACTATATATACACTATATATACACATATACACACTATATACCATATACACTATATATACACATATACACTATATACACTATATATACACACTATATACACTATATATACACATATACACTATATATACATATATACTATATACACATATACACATATACACTATATACACTACATACACTACATACACTATATAAACACATACACACTATATGTACACTATATATACACTATATACACACACACACTATATATATACACATATACATATACACTATGTACACTATATATACACTCTATATATAAACACATACACACTATATACACGATATATACACATATATACTATATATACACACACACACACTATATATATATATACACACTATATATACACACGTATACACTATATATACACATACACACACATATACATACACATATACACTATATATATACACATATACACTATATATACACTATATATACACATATACATACACATATACACTATATATATACACTGCTCAAAAAAATAAAGGGAACACTAAAATAACACATCCTAGATCTGAATGAATGAACTATTCTTATTAAATACTTTTTTCTTTACATAGTTGAATGTGCTGACAACAAAATCACACAAAAATGATCAATGGAAATCAAATTTATCAACCCATGGAGGTCTGGATTTGGACTCAAAATTAAAGTGGAAAACCACACTACAGGCTGATCCAACTTTGATGTAATGTCCTTAAAACAAGTCAAAATGAGGCTCAGTAGTGTGTGTGGCCTCCACGTGCCTGTATGACCTCCCTACAACGCCTGGGCATGCTCCTGATGAGGTGGCAGATGGTCTCCTGAGGGATCTCCTCCCAGACCTGGACTAAAGCATCCGCCAACTCCTGGACAGTCTGTGGTGCAACGTGGCGTTGGTGGATGGAGCGAGACATGATGTCCCAGATGTGCTCAATTGGATTCAGGTCTGGGGAACGGGCGGGCCAGTCCATAGCATCAATGCCTTCCTCTTGCAGGAACTGCTGACACACTCCAGCCACATGAGGTCTAGCATTGTCTTGCATTAGGAGGAACCCAGGGCCAACCGCACCAGCATATGGTCCCACAAGGGGTCTGAGGATCTCATCTTGGTACCTAATGGCAGTCAGGCTACCTCTGGCGAGCCCATGGAGGGCTGTGCGGCCCCCCAAATAAATGCCACCCCACACCATGACTGACCCACCGCCAAACCGGTCATGCTGGAGGATGTTGCAGGCAGCAGAACGTTCTCCACGGCGTCTCCAGACTGTCACGTCTGTCACATGTGCTCAGTGTGAATCTGCTTCCATCTGTGAAGAGCACAGGGCGCCAGTGGCGAATTTGCCAATCTTGGTGTTCTCTGGCAAATGCCAAACGTCCTGCACGGTGTTGGGCTGTAAGCACAACCCCCACCTGTGGACATCGGGCCCTCATACCACCCTCATGGAGTCTGTTTCTGACCGTTTGAGCAGACACATGCACATTTGTGGCCTGCTGGAGGTCATTTTACAGGGCTCTGGCAGTGCTCCTCCTGCTCCTTCTTGCACAAAGGCGGAGGTAGCGGTCCTGCTGCTGGGTTGTTGCCCTCCTATGGCCTCCTCCACGTTTCCTGATGTACTGGCCTGTCTCCTGGTAGCGCCTCCATGCTCTGGACACTACGCTGACAGACACAGCAAACCTTCTTGCCACAGCTCGCATTGATGTGCCATCCTGGATGAGCTGCACTACCTGAGCCACTTGTGTGGGTTGTAGACTCCGTCTCATGCTACCACTAGAGTGAAAGCACCGCCAGCATTCAAAAGTGACCAAAACATCAGCCAGGAAGAATAGGAACTGAGAAGTGGTCTGTGGTCACCACCTGCAGAACCACTCCTTTATTGGGGGTGTCTTGCTAATTGCCTATAATTTCCACCTGTTGTCTATTCCATTTGCACAACAGCATGTGGCATTTATTGTCAATCAGTGTTGCTTCCTAAGTGGACAGTTTGATTTCACAGAAGTGTGATTGACTTGGAGTTACATTGTGTTGTTTAAGTGTTCCCTTTATTTTTTTGAGCAGTGTATATACACTATATATACACTACATATATTTTCACTATATATACACATATACATACACATATACACTATATATATATACACTATATATACACATATACACTACATATATACACACACATATACAGCTGAAGTTGGAAGTTTACATACACCTTAGCCAAATACATTTAAACTCAGTTTTTCACAATTCCTGACATTTAATCCTTGTAAAATATTCCCTGTTTTAGGTCAGTTAGGATCACCACTTTATTTTAAGAATGTGAAATGCCAGAATAATAGTAAAGAGAATGATTTATTTCAGCTTTTATTTCTTTCATCACATTCCCAGTGGGTCAGAAGTTTACATACACTCAATTCGTATTTGGTAGCATTGCTTTTAAATTGTTTAACTTGGGTCAAACGTTTCAGGTAGCCTTCCACAAGCTTCGCACAATAAGTTGGGTGAATTTTGGCCCATTCCTCCTGACAGAGCTGGTGTAACTGAGTCAGGTTTGTAGGCCTCCTTGCTCGCACACGCTTTTTCAGTTCTGCCCACAAATGTTCTATAGGATTGAGGTCAGGGCTTTGTGATGGCCACTCCAATACCTTGACTTTGTTGTCCTTAAGCCATTTTGCCACAAATTTGGAAGTATGCTTGGGGTCATTGTCCATTTGGAAGACCCATCTGCGACCAAGCTTCAACTTCCTGACTGATGTCTTGAGATGTTGCTTCAATATATCCACATAATTTTCCTGCCTCATGACACCATCTATTTTGTGAAGTGGACCAGTCCCTCCTGCAGCAAAGCACCCCCACAACATGATGCTGCCACCCCCGTGCTTCACGGTTGGGATGGTGTTCTTCGGCTTGCAAGCCTCCCCCTTTTTCCTCCAAACATAACGATGGTCATTATGGCCAAACAGTTCTATTTTTGTTTCATCAGACCAGAGGACATTTCTCCAAAAAGTACGATCTTCGTCCCCATGTGCAGTTGCAAACCGTAGTCTGGCTTTTTTATGGCGGTTTTGGAGCAATGGCTTCTGCCTTGCTGAGCGGCCTTTCAGGTTATGTCGATATAGGACTCGTTTTACTGTGGATATAGATACCTTTGTACCTGTTTCCTCCAGCATCTTCACAAGGTCCTTTGCTGTTGTTCTGGGATTGATTTGTACTTTCCACACCAAAGTACGTTCACCTCTAGGAGACAGAACGTGTCTCCATCCTGAGCGGTATGACGGCTGCGTGGTCCCATGGTGTTTATACTTGTGTACTATTGTTTGTACAGATGAACATGGTACCTTCAGGCGTTTGGAAATTGCTCCCAAGGATGAACCAGACTTGTGGAGGTCTACAACTTTTTTTCTGAGATTTCTTTTGATTTTCCCATGATGTCAAGCAAAGAGGCGCTGAGTTTGAAGGTAGGCCTTGAAATACATCCACAAGTACATCTCCAATTGACTCAAATTATGTCAATTAGCCTGTCAGAAGCTTCTAAAGCCATGACATTTTCCAAGCTGTTTAAAGGCACAGTCAACTTAGTGTATGTAAACTTCTGACCCACTGGAATTGTGATACAGTGAATTATAAGTGAAATAATCTGTCTGTAAACAATTGTTGGAAAAATTCCTTGTGTCATGCACAAAGTAGAGTTCCTAACCGACTTGCCAAAACTATAGTTTGTGAACAAGACATTTGTGGAATGGTTGAAAAACGAGTTTTAATGACTCCAACCTAAGTGTATGTAAACTTCCAAATTCAACTGTATACACATATACACTATATATATACACACACATATACACTATATATATATATATATATATATATATACACACACACATATACACTATATATACTCTCTTTCTCTCTCTCTATATATATATATATACACATATATACACTATATATATACACATATACATACACATATACACTATATATACACATATACACTATATACACTATATACATATATACACATATGCACTATATATACACTGCTCAAAAAAATAAAGGGAACACTTAAACAACACAATGTAACTCCAAGTCAATCACACTTCTGTGAAATCAAACTGTCCACTTAGGAAGCAACACTGATTGACACTAAATTTCACATGCTGTTGTGCAAATGGAATAGACAAATGGCACATTTGTGGCCTGCTGGAGGTCATTTTGCAGGGCTCTGGCAGTGCTCCTCCTGCTCAAAGGCGGAGGTAGCGGTCCTGCTGCTGGGTTGTTGCCCTCCTACGGCCTCCTCCACGTCTCCTGATGTACTGGCCTGTCTCCTGGTAGCGCCTCCATGCTCTGGACACTACGCTGACAGACACAGCAAACCTTCTTGCCACAGCTCGCATTGATGTGCCACCCTCTATGAGCTGCACTACCTGAGCCACTTGTGTGGGTTGTAGACTCCGTCTCATGCTACCACTAGAGTGAAAGCACCGCCAGCATTCAAAAGTGACCAAAACATCAGCCAGGAAGCATAGGAACTGAGAAGTGGTCTGTGGTCACCACCTGCAGAATCACTCCTTTATTGGGGGTGTCTTGCTAATTGCCTATAATTTCCACCTTTTGTCTATTCCATTTGCACAACAGCATGTGAAATTTATTGTCAATCAGTGTTGCTTCTTAAGTGGACAGTTTGATTTCACAGAAGTGTGATTGACTTGGAGTTACATTGTGTTGTTTAAGTGTTCCGTTTATTTTTTTGAGCAGTGTATATACATATGCACTATATATATATATATATATATATATATATATATATATATATATATATATATATATATATATATATACACACACACTATATATACACATATACACTATATATATATACACACATATACACTATATATACACAATATACACTATATATACACATATACACTATATATATATATATATACACACATAGATTATATATGCACTATATATATATATATATACACACTATATACACACACAATATATATACACATATACATTATATATCCACTATATATATCCACTATATATACACTAAAGCGGCCATTGGACTCTAGAGCAGTGGAAACGCATTCTCTGGAGTGATGAATCCCACCATCTGGCAGTCCAACGGGCGAATCTGGGTTTGGTGGATGCCAGGAGAACGCTACCTGCCCCAATGCATAGGGCCACCTGTTGAGGAGGAATAATGGTCTGGGGCTGTTTTTCATGGTTCGGGCCCCTTAGTTCCAGTGAAGGGAAATCTTAACACTCAGCATACAATAACATTCTAGATGATTCTGTGCTTCCAACTTTGTGGCAACAGTTTGGGGAAGTCCCTTTCCTGTTTCAGCATAACAATAAAAATTAATTTCACCTTTATTTAATCAGGTGGCCAGTTGAGAACAAGTTCTCATTTACAACTGCGACCTGGCCAAGATAAAGCAAAGCAGTGCGACACAAACAACACAGAGTTACACATAAACGAACATACAGTCAATAACACAATAGAAAAAGTATATGTACAGTGTGTGCAAATGAAGTAAGATAAGGGAGGTAAGGCAATAAATAGGCCATAGTGGCGAAATAATTGCAATTTAGCAATTAAACACCGGAATGCTAGATGTGCAGAAGATGAATGTGCAAGTAGAGATACTGGGGTGAAAAGGAGCAATTTTTTATTTTTTTTTATAAAAACCAGTATGGGGATGAGGTAGTTGGATGGGCTATTTACAGATGGGCTATATACAGGTGCAATGCCCCCATGCACAAAGCGAGGTCCATACAAAAATGGTTTGTCAAGATCAGTGTGGAAGAACTTGACTGGTCTGCACAGAGCCCTGACCTCAACCCCATTAAACACCTTTGGGATGAATTGGAACACTGACTGCGAGCCAGGCCTAATCGCTCAACATCAGTGCGTAAACTGACTAATGCTCTTGTGGCTGAATGGAAGCAAGTCCCCTCAGAGATGTTCCAACATCTAGTGGAAAGCCTTCCCAGAATAGTGGAGGCTGTTATAGCAGCAAAGGGGGATCAACTCCATATTAATGCCATGATTTTGGAATGAGATGTTCGAGGAGCAGGTGTCCATATGCTGTATAACACACACATAGACTCCCTATCCCTCATGCTTGCTTCTCCTCCCTCTTCCACCAATCACAGAGAAGCAGGAAGTGGTGGTCCAGGGTTTAAAGGTGAAAGAGGAGGAGGAGCCTATGGAGATTGACCCTCTGACCCCCAGCGTGACACCTGACCCTGTCCTGACCCCAGGGGAGCGAGCGGAGCCCGGGAGGGGTGAGAAGACACCCCCTGCCCCTCTCCTCCCTAAAGAAGACGAGGATCTGTTCCAGAGAGATCTCTTCTCCCAGGACATCTCGGTCAAAATGGCCTCTGCTCTCCTCTACCAACTGTCAGGTACCCATAACCCTATAGAACCTTCTACAAACACTCTAGAACCTTCTACCAACTGTCAGGTACCCACAACACTCTAGAACCTTCTAGCAAAACTTTAGAACCTTCTACCAACTGTCAGGTAGCCACAACCCTCTAAAACATTCTACCAACACTCTAGAACCTTCTACCAACTGTCAGGTACCCACAACACTCTAGAACCTTCTACCAACTGTCAGGTACCCACAACACTCTAGAACTGTCGACCAACCCTCTAGAACCTTCTACCAACTGTCAGGTTTAGTTTATTAGGATCGCCTATTGGCTACTGCACATGCAGCAGCTACTCTTCCTGGGGTCCACATAAAACATACAAATACATGACAAAGTACAGAACAGTTATAGACAAGGACATAAAAAATAAAGAGTTCTGTATTGTAAAGACACCAACTAAAATACTATTTACACACTATTCATATACTTCATATATCCAGTTAAATGAGAGCTTTCGAAAGAGGAGAGGTGCTGTGATACAAGATGTTTTTATTGTTTTTTAAACTTGCTTTTTGCCTGAGTTACCTCTGGTAACAGATCATTCCATAACCTCTGGTAACAGATCATTCCATAACCTCTGGTAACAGATCATTCCATAACCTCTGGTAACAGATCATTCCATGATGACATAGCTCTATACATAACTGAGTTACCTCTGGTAACAGATCATTCCATAACCTCTGGTAACAGATCATTCCATAACCTCTGGTAACAGATCATTCAATAACCTCTGGTAACAGATCATTCCATAACCTCTGGTAACAGATCATTCCATAACCTCTGGTAACAGATCATTCCATAACCTCTGGTAACAGATCATTCCATAACCTCTGGTAACAGATCATTCCATAACCTCTGGTAACAGATCATTCCATGATGACATAGCTCTATACATAACTGAGTTACCTCTGGTAACAGATCATTCCATAACCTCTGGTAACAGATCATTCCATAACCTCTGGTAACAGATCATTCAATAACCTCTGGTAACAGATCATTCCATAACCTCTGGTAACAGATCATTCCATAACCTCTGGTAACAGATCATTCCATAACCTCTGGTAACAGATCATTACATAACCTCTGGTAACAGATCATTCCATAACCTCTGGTAACAGATCATTCCATAACCTCTGGTAACAGATCATTCCATAACCTCTGGTAACAGATCATTACATAACCTCTGGTAACAGATCATTCCATAACCTCTGGTAACAGATCATTCCATAACCTCTGGTAACAGATCGTTCCATAACCTCTGGTAACAGATCGTTCCATAACCTCTGGTAACAGATCATTCCATAACCTCTGGTAACAGATCATTCCATAACCTCTGGTAACAGATCATTCCATAACCTCTGGTAACAGATCGTTCCATAACCTCTGGTAACAGATCATTCCATGATGACATAGCTCTATACATAACTGAGTAACCTCTGGTAACAGATCATTCCATAACCTCTGGTAACAGATCGTTCCATAACCTCTGGTAACAGATCGTTCCATAACCTCTGGTAACAGATCGTTCCATAACCTCTGGTAACAGATCATTCCATAACCTCTGGTAACAGATCATTCCATAACCTCTGGTAACAGATCATTCCATGATGCCATGGCTCTATACATAACTGAGTAACACATTAAATCTGTTTTTTGGTTTGTGTACAGTGTAGAGACCCATGGTGGTGTTTCTGCTGGGGTTCGTATGTCTGTTTGAAGTGGATGCTAATAGATTGTACAAGTGGTTAGGCATTTTTAACACACAAATATAGTAGTTAATTTCTCCTCAACCTTCAGCCATGAAAGACTGTGTTAGTTCTCTGTGTGCAGTTAAGGGCAAGCCGTTCTTGTTCTGAACCAGCTGTAGATTTGATAGGCCTTTCTTTGCTGCACCTGACCCCATTACCAGACAGTAATCAAGATGGGGGACAAGATCAGAGCCTGAACAACCAGCACAGTTGATCTTTGTACCCACAACACTCTAAAACAGGGCTCTCCAACCCTGTTCCTGGAGAGAAACCCTCCTGTAGGTTTTAACTCCAACCCTGTTCCTGGAGAGAAACCCTCCTGTAGGTTTTAACTCCAACCCTGTTCCTGGAGAGAAACCCTCCTGTAGGTTTTAACTCCAACCCTGTTCCTGGAGAGATACCCTCCTGTAGGTTTTCACTCCAACCCTGTTCCTGGAGAGAAACCCTCGTGTAGGTTTGAACTCCAACCCTGTTCCTGGAGAGAAACCCTCCTGTAGGTTTGAACTCCAACCCTGTTCCTGGAGAGAAACCCTCGTGTAGGTTTGAACTCCAACCCTGTTCCTGGAGAGAAACCCTCCTGTAGGTTTTAACTCCAACCCTGTTCCTGGAGAGAAACCCTCCTGTAGGTTTTAACTCCAACCCTGATCCTGGAGAGCTACCCTCCTGTAGGTTTTAACTCCAACCCTGTTCCTGGAGAGAAACCCTCCTGTAGGTTTTAACTCCAACCCTGTTCCTGGAGAGATACCCTCCTGTAGGTTTTAACTCCAACCCTGTTCCTGGAGAGAAACCCTCCTGTAGGTTTTAACTCCAACCCTGTTCCTGGAGAGATACCCTCCTGTAGGTTTATGGGACAACATTCCACAGGCCACAATCAACAGCCTGATCAACTCTATGTGAAGGAGATATGTAGCGCTGCATGAGGCAAATGGTGGTCACACCAGATACTGACTGGTTTTCTAATCCACAACCCCACCTTTCTTTTTAAGGTATCTGTGACCAACAGATTCATATCTGTATTCCCAGTCATGTGAAATCCATAGATTAGGACCTAATTAATTGATTTCAATGGACTGATTTCCTTATATGAACTGTAACTCAGTGAAATCATGGCATGTTGCATTTATGTTTTTGTTCAGTGAGGGTCCATTATAATATCTACACAGTTTTGATTTGGTTTTAGTCATTTTAAACTATTTTGAGTTAATTTCGCCCCCTAATGTTGTATTATATATATTTTTTATTCAAACCACCCGTGAGCCGTATGTTTGACACCCCTGCTCTAGAACCTTCTACCAACTGTCAGATACAAGCACCACAGTCAACAGCCTTCTACTACACTCTAGAACCTTCTAACGACACTCTAGAACCTTCTAACGACACTCTAGAACCTTCTACGAACTGGCAGGTGCAACCACCACACTCAACAGCCTTCTACTACACTCTAGAACCTTCTACTACACTCTAGAACCTTCTACGAACTGTCAGGTGCAACCACCACACTCAACAGCCTTCTACTACACTCTAGAACCTTCTACTATACTCTAGAACCTTCTAACTACACCCTAGAACCTTCTACTATACTCTAGAACCTTCTACTATACTCTAGAACCGTCTAACTACACTCTAGAACCTTCTACGAACTGTCAGGTGCAACCACCACACTCAACAGCCTTCTACTACACTCTAGAACCTTCTACTACACTCTAGAACCTTCTACCAACTGTCAGGTACACACAGTATACACTTGCATGTACAACACATTAAAGACACCTTCGTAATATTGCCCTCAGAACAGCATCAATTCGTCGGGGCATGGACTCTACAAGGTGTCAAAAGTGTTCCACAGGGATGCTGGCCCATGTTGACTCCAATGCTTCCCACAGTTGTGTCACGTTGGCTGGACATCCTTTGTGTGGTGGACCATTCTTGATACATACAGGAAACTGTTGAGCGTGAAAATCCCCAGCAGCATTGCAGTTCTTGACACAAACTGGTGCACCTGGCACCATACCCCGTTCAAAGGTACTTAAATATTTTTATCTTGCCCGTTCACCCTCTGAATGACACACATACACAATCCATGTCTCAATTGTCTCAAGGTTTAAAAAAATATTTCTTTACCCTGTCTCCTCCCCTTCATCTGATTGGATTCACCTGGTCAGTCTCAGGGAAAGAGACGGTGTTCTTAATGTTTTGTCCACTCAGTGTGTATCACATGTTAACCACAATGTTATTGTTGTATTCCCAGAGTTTGTTATTAAAGCATTTGTGTCCGAAATTATACCACTAAATGTAGCTGTGAAATGCTACAGCAGTCGAGGTAACTAAATGTAGCTCTGAAATGCTACAGCAGTCTAGGTAACTAAATGTAGCTGTGAAATGCTACAGCAGTCTAGGTAACTAAATGTAGCTGTGAAATGCTACAGCAGTCTAGGTAACTAAATGTAGCGTGAAATGCTACAGCAGTCTAGGTAACTAAATGTAGCGTGAAATGCTACAGCAGTCTAGGTAACTAAATGTAGCTGTGAAATACTACAGCAGTCTAGGTAACTAAATGTAGCGTGAAATGCTACAGCAGTCTAGGTAACTAAATGTAGCCGTGAAATGCTACAGCGGTCTAGGTAACTAAATGTAGCCGTGAAATGCTACAGCAGTCTAGGTAACTAAATGTAGCCGTGAAATGCTACAGCAGTCTAGGTAACTAAATGTAGCCGTGAAATGCTACAGCAGTCTAGGTAACTAAATGTAGCGTGAAATGCTACAGCGGTCTAGGTAACTAAATGTAGCTTGAAATGCTACAGCAGTCTAGGTAACTAAATGTAGCTGTGAAATGCTACAGCAGTCTAGGTAACTAAATGTAGCCGTGAAATGCTACAGCAGACTAGGTAACTAAATGTAGCGTGAAATGCTACAGCAGTCTAGGTAACTAAATGTAGCTGTGAAATGCTACAGCAGTCTAGGTAACTAAATGTAGCGTGAAATGCTACAGCAGTCTAGGTAACTAAATGTAGCGTGAAATGCTACAGCAGTCTAGGTAACTAAATGTAGCGTGAAATGCTACAGCAGTCTAGGTAACTAAATGTAGCGTGAAATGCTACAGCAGTCTAGGTAACTAAATGTAGCTGTGAAATACTACAGCAGTCTAGGTAACTAAATGTAGCGTGAAATGCTACAGCAGTCTAGGTAACTAAATGTAGCCGTGAAATGCTACAGCAGTCTAGGTAACTAAATGTAGCTGTGAAATGCTACAGCAGTCTAGGTAACTAAATGTAGCTGTGAAATGCTACAGCAGTCTAGGTAACTAAATGTAGCGTGAAATGCTACAGCAGTCTAGGTAACTAAATGTAGCCGTGAAATGCTACAGCAGTCTAGGTAACTAAATGTAGCCGTGAAATGCTACAGCGGTCTAGGTAACTAAATGTAGCCGTGAAATGCTACAGCAGTCTAGGTAACTAAATGTAGCCGTGAAATGCTACAGCAGTCTAGGTAACTAAATGTAGCCGTGAAATGCTACAGCAGTCTAGGTAACTAAATGTAGCGTGAAATGCTACAGCGGTCTAGGTAACTAAATGTAGCGTGAAATGCTACAGCAGTCTAGGTAACTAAATGTAGCTGTGAAATGCTACAGCAGTCTAGGTAACTAAATGTAGCCGTGAAATGCTACAGGAGACTAGGTAACTAAATGTAGCGTGAAATGCTACAGCAGTCTAGGTAACTAAATGTAGCTGTGAAATGCTACAGCAGTCTAGGTAACTAAATGTAGCGTGAAATGCTACAGCAGTCTAGGTAACTAAATGTAGCGTGAAATGCTACAGCAGTCTAGGTAACTAAATGTAGCTGTGAAATACTACAGCGGTCGAGGTAACTAAATGTAGCTGTGAAATGCTACAGCAGTCAAGGTAACTAAATGTAGCTGTGAAATGCTACAGCGGTCTAGGTAACTAAATGTAGCCGTGAAATGCTACAGCAGTCTAGGTAACTAAATGTAGCGTGAAATGCTACAGCAGTCTAGGTAACTAAATGTAGCGTGAAATGCTACAGCAGACTAGGTAACTAAATGTAGCGTGAAATGCTACAGCAGTCTAGGTAACTAAATGTAGCGTGAAATGCTACAGCAGTCTAGGTAACTAAATGTAGCGTGAAATGCTACAGCAGACTAGGTAACTAAATGTAGCGTGAAATGCTACAGCAGTCTAGGTAACTTACTGTTGACTCTTGTTTCTCTTCAGAAAAAGTCTGCAAAGCCAACGAGCTGAAAGGAAACGGATCCCTCTCTAGTCCTGTGGTGGAGAAGCCGTTTACACACACGCCCTCTACCCGCCCGGACCAGCGGGACCCTACTCAGCCCTCCCCAGACAAACCACAGCACGGTAGGTGAACACACTGGCTGTGGGCCCTATGTAGGTAATATGGCACCGTATGGGACACAGCCACTGGTTGAGTCAATAACAATGAAGCCTGTGGAGCAAAAACATAGCACCCTGTGGGGTTAGAGGTCAAATAGCACCCTGTGGGGTTAGAGGTCAAATAGCACCCTGTGGGGTTAGAGGTCAAATAGCACCCTGTGGGGTTAGAGGTCAAATAGCAGGCTCTAAAGTTAAAGGTTAATACAGAACCTGTCCAGTAATCCTATTTGTTCTCACGCAAGCTGTCTTACCCCTCCGTCTTACCCCTCCTCCCCCTCTGTCTTACCCCTCCTCCCCCTCTGTCTTACCCCTCCTCCCCCTCTGTCTTACCCCTCCGTCTTACCCCTCCTCCCTCTCTATCTTACCCCTCCTCCCTCTCTATCTTACCCCTCCTCCCTCTCTATCTTACCCCTCCTCCCTCTCCCTCCTATTCTCCCTGCCCCCTCTACTCTCTCTCTCTCTCTCCCCCTCCTTCCTCCCTCTCTCCCAGTAGTCAGTAGGTATAGGTGTCCAGTGTGTTCGCACCAAGCCCAGTGTCAGAGGAGTCTCAACCATCACCTCGCCTCACACACTGCTAAGACACACACCACCGGCTTCAACTACTACTACAGGTAACTCACACCACCTGCTTCAACTACTACTACAGGTAACTCACACCACCTGCTTCAACTACTACTACAGGTAACTCACACCACCTGCTTCAACTACTACTACAGGCAACTCACACCACCTGCTTCAACTACTACTACAGGCAACTCACACCACCTGCTTCAACTACTACTACAGGTAACTCACACCACCTGCTTCAACTACTACTACAGGTAACTCACACCACCTGCTTCAACTACTACTACAGGTAACTCACACCACCGGCTTCAACTACTACTACAGGTAACTCACACCACCTGCTTCAACTACTACTACAGGTAACTCACACCACCTGCTTCAACTACTACTACAGGTAACTCACACCACCTGCTTCAACTACTACTACAGGTAACTCACACCACCTGCTTCAACTACTACTACAGGTAACTCACCACCTGCTTCAACTACTACTACAGGTAACTCACACCACCTGCTTCAACTACTACTACAGGTAACTCACACCACCTGCTTCAACTACTACTACAGGTAACTCACACCACCTGCTTCAACTACTACTACAGGTAACTCACACCACCTGCTTCAACTACTACTACAGGCAACTCACACCACCTGCTTCAACTACTACTACAGGCAACTCACACCACCTGCTTCAACTACTACTACAGGTAACTCACACCACCTGCTTCAACTACTACTACAGGTAACTCACACCACCTGCTTCAACTACTACTACAGGTAACTCACACCACCGGCTTCAACTACTACTACAGGTAACTCACACCACCTGCTTCAACTACTACTACAGGTAACTCACACCACCTGCTTCAACTACTACTACAGGTAAGTCACACCACCTGCTTCAACTACTACTACAGGTAAGTCACACCACCTGCTTCAACTACTACTACAAGTAACTCACACCACCTGCTTCAACTACTACTACAGGTAACTCACCACCTGCTTCAACTACTACTACAGGTAACTCACACCACCTGCTTCAACTACTACTACAGGTAACTCACACCACCTGCTTCAACTACTACTACAGGTAACTCACACCACCGGCTTCAACTACTACTACAGGTAACTCACACCACCTGCTTCAACTACTACTACAGGTAACTCACACCACCTGCTTCAACTACTACTACAGGTAACTCACACCACCGGCTTCAACTACTACTACAGGTAACTCACACCACCTGCTTCAACTACTACTACAGGTAACTCACACCACCGGGCTTCAACTACTACTACAGGTAACTCACACCACCGGGCTTCAACTACAGGTAACTCACACCACCGGCTTCAACTACTACTACAGGTAACTCACACCACCTGCTTCAACTACTACTACAGGTAACTCACACCACCTGCTTCAACTACTACTACAGGTAACTCACCACTTGCTTCAACTACTACTACAGGCAACTCACACCACCTGCTTCAACTACTACTACAGGTAACTCACATTACACTATGATGATCATTGCCCCTCCCCTTTAGGTGTCACGTGTGCGGGTTCGAGCTGGAGGGGCAGAGCCTGTTCCTTGGTCACATGACGGAGCACAGCGAATGGGAGCGCGATGCTTTCACTCTCCGCTGCAGTGTGTGTGATCACTCCACCAGTGAGGAGCGAGCCATGAGGGCTCACGCCAGCTGTCACACACCTGGAGAGGCAGCGAGACAAGACTACCTACAGACACACCTGTTGGGAGGCCACACCCACAAAGACTTACCTGATGGGAGAGACAGCCCACAATCTGGAGAGCTCAGGTGAGGGTTAACCACTAACTAACTAACTGACTGACTGACTGACTACTGGTTAACTAACTCACTGACTGACTAACTAACTACATGTTAACTACCCAACTAACTAACTAACTAACTAACTACTGGTTAACTAACCAATTAATTAACTAACTTACTAACTAACTGACTAACTAACTACTGGTTAACTAACCGATGAATTAACTAACTTACTGACTAACTAACTGACTAACTAACTGACTAACTACTGGTTCACTAACTCATGAATTAACTAACTAACTAACTAACAAACAAACTATTGGTTAATTAACTAACCAACTAACTAACTGACTGACTGACTACTGGTTAACTAACCAACTAACTAACTAGCTGACTGACTACTGGTTAACTAACTCGCTAACTGACTGATAACTGACTGACTACTGGTTAACTAACTAACTAACTGGCTGACTACTGGTTAACTAACTAGCTAACTGACTGATAACTGACTGACTACTGGTTAACTAACTAACTAACTGGCTGACTACTGGTTAACTAACTAACTAGCTGACTGACTACTGGTTAACTAACTCGCTAACTGACTGATAACTGACTGACTACTGGTTAACTAACTAACTAACTGGCTGACTACTGGTTAACTAACTAGCTAACTGACTGATAACTGACTGACTACTGGTTAACTAACTAACTAACTGGCTGACTACTGGTTAACTAACTCGCTAACTGACTGATAACTGACTGACTACTGGTTAACTAACTAACTAACTCGCTAACTGACTGATAACTGACTGACTACTGGTTAACTAACTAACTAACTGGCTGACTACTGGTTAACTAACTCGCTAACTGACTGATAACTGACTGACTACTGGTTAACTAACTAACTAACTGGCTGACTTCTGGTTAACTAACTCGCTAACTGACTGATAACTGACTGACTACTGGTTAACTAACTAACTAGCTGGCTGACTACTGGTTAACTAACTCGCTAACTGACTGATAACTGACTGACTACTGGTTAACTAACTAGCTAACTGACTGATAACTGACTGACTACTGGTTAACTAACTAACTTAGTAACTATCTGACTGACTGGCTGAGTGTTTACCAGTGTATACTACTGCCTTACCTTACTGCTTTCTCCTCTATACTAACCGTTTACTACCTATCCACTCCTCTCCTCCTCTCACCCCTCCTCTCCACTCCTCTTCTGCACTCATCCCCTCACCCCTCCTCTCCTCTCCTCTCCACTCCTCCTCTCACCCCTCCTCTCCTCTCCACTCCTCCTCTCCCCTCCTCACCCCTCCTCCTCTCCCCATCACGTGTTCCTCTGGTTGCCAGTCACCCTCTTCTCTTTCTTCCCTCCTTCCGTCTCAGACTTCCTGTTTTGTGGGTTTGGAGTAGAGTACACTGATGTTGTGGTGTAGGTAGTCTAGTGTGTGTGTTTTGGCCTGTGTTTCTGTGTGTGTGTTTTAGTCCGTGTGTATTTTGGCCTGTGTTTCTGTGTGTGTGTGTTTTGGTCCGTGTGTATTTTGGCCTGTGTGTGTGTGTTTTGGCCCGTGTGTGTGTGTGTGTTTTGGCCCGTGTGTGTGTTAGGGCCCGTGTGTGTGTTTGTTAGGGCCTGTGTGTGTTTGTTAGAGCCTGTGTGTGTTTGTTAGGGCCTGTGCGTGTGTGTGTTAGGGCCTGTGTGTGCGTGTGTGTGTTAGGGCCTGTGTGTGCGTGTGTGTGTTAGGGCCTGTGTGTGTATTAAGGCCTGTGTGTGTGTATGTTAGGGCCTGTGTGTGTGTATGTTAGGGCCTGTGTGTGTGTGTGTTTGTTAGGGCCTGTGTGTGTGTGTGTTTGTTAGGGCCTGTGTGTGTGTTAGGGCCTGTGTGTGTGTTAGGGCCTGTGTGTGTGTGTTTGTTAGGGCCTGTGTGTGTGTATGTTAGGGCCTGTGTGTGTGTATGTTAGGGCCTGTGTGTGTGTATGTTAGGGCCTGTGTGTGTGTATGTTAGGGCCTGTGTGTGTGTATGTTAGGGCCTGTGTGTGTGTATGTTAGGGCCTGTGTGTGTGTGTATGTTAGGGCCTGTGTGTGTGTGTATGTTAGGGCCTGTGTGTGTGTTAGGGCCTGTGTGTGTGTGTGTGTGTTAGGGCCTGTGTGTGTGTGTTTGTTAGGGCCTGTGTGTGTGTTAGGGCCTGTGTGTGTGTGTGTGTGTTAGGGCCTGTGTGTGTGTGTTTGTTAGGGCCTGTTTGTGTATGTTAGGGCCTGTTTGTGTATGTTAGGGCCTGTGTGTGTATGTTAGGGCCTGTGTGTGT
>NC_092116.1:36049098-36159098 GCF_045679555.1 Salvelinus alpinus | reverse complement strand
GCCTCCTCCACTCTACCTGCCTCTTCTCCTCCCTCCTCCTCTCTACCCCTTTTCTCCTCTCTACCTGCCTCCTCCACTCTACCTGCCTCCTCCACTCTACCTGCCTCTTCTCCTCCCTCCTCCTCTGTACCCCTTTTCTCCTCTCTACCTGCCTCCTCCACTCTACCTGCCTCTTCTCCTCCCTCCTCCTCTCTACCCCTTTTCTCCTCTCTACCTGCCTCCTCCACTCTACCTGCCTCTTCTCCTCCCTCCTCCTCCTCTCTACCCCTTTTCTCCTCTCTACCTGCCTCCTCTCTACCCCTTTTTTCCTCTACCTCTCTTCTCCTCCCTCCTCCTCTCCCCTCTTCACCTCCCCTCTACCTGCCTCTTCTCCTCCTCTCCCCTCTCCACCTCTCTACCTCCCTCCTCCTCCCTCCTCTTCACCTCCTCTCTAGCTCCCTCCTCCTCTCCTAACAGTCATACAGGGCTAATGTAATATGTCCTCAGGACGATAAAGACTGAACTAAATGCAGGATGTCAAAACAACAAGGTCTAATATTGTGTGTATATATATATATACACTATTACATTATTATATATATATATATATATATATACACACTGTTACTGAACATAGTCAATAAGGCTGTGCACCCCTGCACTACAGTTATATATGACAACTTCCGCTACGCTTCGCAAACATTATTGTGATTTTATACGCATTACCAAATTGCACCCTATTCCCTTTATAGTGCACTACTTTCACCATGGCCCATAGGGCGCTGGTCCAAAGTAGTGAACTACAAAGGGAATAGGGTGCAATTTTGGGGACGTATCCTTTTATTACACGTATAAATGCCTGCTTGTATATCCAAACTCTACTGGCTCTTGATTGGCTTATAGATTATGTTGTGTTTATGTATAACGACACCGTAGACTAGAATATACTATAATATATATGAATATACTTCCTCATTCTTCTTTTGGCATCCGGTCAGAATGTTTGGTTTTGTCTAAATGTTTTTATACAGTATTTCATTATCCTTATAAAAAGGTTAAACAGACTACTGTTTGCCAGCCAGCCAGCTCTCAATGTCTACAAATAATGTATCATTAAAAAAATATATAATAATAATTTTTGTTTAATTGCAACGTTTGTCTCACACTGTATGATAGGCCGGTGCAGTCAGCAAGCCAAGGCACATTCTTATCGTAGGTTACTGCTTCTCTCTTCTGCCCGTGTTTTCGCTGTTGGTTACTGTGGTTGGAACCTTCTAGTAGGATGAGGTCGCTGTTGGTTACTGTGGTTGGACCTTCTAGTAGGATGAGGTCGCTGTTGGTTACTGTGGTTGGAACCTTCTAGTAGGATGAGGTCGCTGTTGGTTACTGTGGTTGGACCTTCTAGTAGGATGAGGTCGCTGTTGGTTACTGTGGTTGGACCTTCTAGTAGGATGAGGTCGCTGTTGGTTACTGTGGTTGGAACCTTCTAGTAGGATGAGGTCGCTGTTGGTTACTGTGGTTGGACCTTCTAGTAGGATGAGGTCGCTGTTGGTTACTGTGGTTGGAACCTTCTAGTAGGATGAGGTCGCTGTTGGTTACTGTGGTTGGACCTTCTAGTAGGATGCGGTCGCTGTTGGTTACTGTGGTTGGAACCTTCTAGTAGGATGAGGTCGCTGTTGGTTACTGTGGTTGGAACCTTCTAGTAGGATGAGGTCGCTGTTGGTTACTGTGGTTGGAACCTTCTAGTAGGATGAGGTCGCTGTTGGTTACTGTGGTTGGACCTTCTAGTAGGAGGAGGTCGCTGTTGGTTACTGTGGTTGGAACCTTCTAGTAGGATGAGGTCGCTGTTGGTTACTGTGGTTGGACCTTCTAGTAGGATGAGGTCGCTGTTGGTTACTGTGGTTGGACCTTCTAGTAGGATGCGGTCGCTGTTGGTTACTGTGGTTGGACCTTCTAGTAGGATGAGGTCGCTGTTGGTTACTGTGGTTGGACCTTCTAGTAGGATGAGGTCGCTGTTGGTTACTGTGGTTGGACCTTCTAGTAGGATGAGGTCGCTGTTGGTTACTGTGGTTGGACCTTCTAGAAGGATGAGGTCGCTGTTGGTTACTGTGGTTGGACCTTCTAGTAGGATGAGGTCGCTGTTGGTTACTGTGGTTGGACCTTCTAGTAGGATGAGGTCGCTGTTGGTTACTGTGGTTGGAACCTTCTAGTAGGATGAGGTCGCTGTTGGTTACTGTGGTTGGACCTTCTAGTAGGATGAGGTCGCTGTTGGTTACTGTGGTTGGACCTTCTAGTAGGATGAGGTCGCTGTTGGTTACTGTGGTTGGACCTTCTAGTAGGAGGAGGTCGCTGTTGGTTACTGTGGTTGGACCTTCTAGTAGGATGAGGTCGCTGTTGGTTACTGTGGTTGGAACCTTCTAGTAGGATGAGGTCGCTGTTGGTTACTGTGGTTGGACCTTCTAGTAGGATGAGGTCGCTGTTGGTTACTGTGGTTGGACCTTCTAGTAGGATGAGGTCGTTGTTGGTTACTGTGGTTGGACCTTCTAGTAGGATGCGGTCGCTGTTGGTTACTGTGGTTGGACTTTCTAGTAGGATGAGGTCGCTGTTGGTTACTGTGGTTGGACCTTCTAGTAGGATGAGGTCGCTGTTGGTTACTGTGGTTGGACTTTCTAGTAGGATGAGGTCGCTGTTGGTTACTGTGGTTGGACCTTCTAGTAGGATGCGGTCGCTGTTGGTTACTGTGGTTGGAACCTTCTAGTAGGATGAGGTCGCTGTTGGTTACTGTGGTTGGAACCTTCTAGTAGGATGAGGTCGCTGTTGGTTACTGTGGTTGGAACCTTATAGTAGGATGAGGTCGCTGTTGGTTACTGTGGTTGGAACCTTCTAGTAAGATGAGGTCGCTGTTGGTTACTGTGGTTGGAACCTTCTAGTAGGATGAGGTCGTTGTTGGTTACTGTGGTTGGACCTTCTAGTAGGATGCGGTCGCTGTTGGTTACTGTGGTTGGACCTTCTAGTAGGATGAGGTCGCTGTTGGTTACTGTGGTTGGACCTTCTAGTAGGATGAGGTTGCTGTTGGTTACTGTGGTTGGACCTTCTAGTAGGATGAGGTCGCTGTTGGTTACTGTGGTTGGAACCTTCTAGTAGGATGAGGTCGCTGTTGGTTACTGTGGTTGGACCTTCTAGTAGGATGAGGTCGCTGTTGGTTACTGTGGTTGGACCTTCTAGTAGGATGAGGTCGCTGTTGGTTACTGTGGTTGGACCTTCTAGTAGGATGAGGTCGCTGTTGGTTACTGTGGTTGGACCTTCTAGTAGGATGCGGTCGCTGTTGGTTACTGTGGTTGGACCTTCTAGTAGGATGAGGTCGCTGTTGGTTACTGTGGTTGGACCTTCTAGTAGGATGAGGTCGCTGTTGGTTACTGTGGTTGGACCTTCTAGTAGGATGCGGTCGTTGTTGGTTACTGTGGTTGGATCTTCTAGTAGGATGAGGTCGCTGTTGGTTACTGTGGTTGGACCTTCTAGTAGGATGCGGTCGCTGTTGGTTACTGTGGTTGGACCTTCTAGTAGTATGAGGTCGCTGTTGGTTACTGTGGTTGGAACTTTCTAGTAGGATGAGGTCGCTGTTGGTTACTGTGGTTGGAACCTTCTAGTAGGATGAGGTCGCTGTTGGTTACTGTGGTTGGACCTTCTAGTAGGATGCGGTCGCTGTTGGTTACTGTGGTTGGACTTTCTAGTAGGATGAGGTCGCTGTTGGTTACTGTGGTTGGACCTTCTAGTAGGATGAGGTCGCTGTTGGTTACTGTGGTTGGACTTTCTAGTAGGATGAGGTCGCTGTTGGTTACTGTGGTTGGACCTTCTAGTAGGATGCGGTCGCTGTTGGTTACTGTGGTTGGAACCTTCTAGTAGGATGAGGTCGCTGTTGGTTACTGTGGTTGGAACCTTCTAGTAGGATGAGGTCGCTGTTGGTTACTGTGGTTGGAACCTTATAGTAGGATGAGGTCGCTGTTGGTTACTGTGGTTGGAACCTTCTAGTAAGATGAGGTCGCTGTTGGTTACTGTGGTTGGAACCTTCTAGTAGGATGAGGTCGTTGTTGGTTACTGTGGTTGGAACCTTCTAGTAGGATGAGGTCGATGTCTCCAAGGTAGTTGAACAGGGTCTGACGCGACTCCCAAGTCAGTTCATCCGAGGTCTTAGCAGACCGACGTAAGGTCGTTGGGCTCTTCTCCAGCGGCGTGTTTTCATGGATACCAACCTGGATACCAAGGGAAGCCAGGCCCCCCCCAAAAAGAAGACAAACATACTAAATAATTGATCTTGTCTCTCTGTTTCATACATTTCCTTAAATTAGCAAGATACTGAATGTATCTCACTGGAGAAATCATCTGAGCGAACAAAACATTTTACTTTTTATTTTTAATAATAGCCAATTAGCGTTGAGCTAAACTGAGTGAGCTCAGCTGTGATTGGTCCTGGAGCACCATACATTTTTTTTTTTTTTAAGTGTAGAGGGAAACCATCTTGGATTTGGCTTCACACCAATCACATCACACGCTTGAATTGTTGCATCTCTGTCATTGGTGGGTGGCTAGCTAAAAATCATCCCTTTCCTAAATTAGCCATGGAAGGAGAGAGGGATTTGGACTTGTGGTTTTACTTAATTCTCCGTACTGGCCAATGACTATAACGGGGTTTCTGATCCAACCATTAATTCATACATTGTTGTGACCCTGGCCTGAGAGGATATAAGTTCAACATGTAACTAGATGTAGTAGGATAATGTTAACTAGCTGGCCTGAGAGGATAGAAGTTCAACATGTAACTAGATGTAGTAGGATAATGTTAACTAGCTGGCCTGAGAGGATAGTTCAACATGTAACTAGATGTAGAAGGATAATGTTAACTAGCTGGCCTGAGAGGATAGTTCAACATGTAACTAGATGTAGAAGGATAATGTTAACTAGCTGGCCTGAGAGGATGGAAGTTCAACATGTAACTAGATGTAGAAGGATAATGTTAACTAGCTGGCCTGAGAGGATAGTTCAACATGTAACTAGATGTAGAAGGATAATGTTAACTAGCTGGCCTGAGAGGATAGTTCAACATGTAACTAGATGTAGAAGGATAATGTTAACTAGCTGGCCTGAGAGGATAGTTCAACATGTAACTAGATGTAGAAGGATAATGTTAACTAGCTGGCCTGAGAGGATAGTTCAACATGTAACTAGATGTAGAAGGATAATGTTAACTAGCTGGCCTGAGAGGATAGTTCAACATGTAACTAGATGTAGTAGGATAATGTTAACTAGCTGGCCTGAGAGGATATAAGTTCAACATGTAACTAGATGTAGAAGGATAATGTTAACTAGCTGGCCTGAGAGGATAGTTCAACATGTAACTAGATGTAGTAGGATAATGTTAACTAGCGGGCCTGAGAGGATAGTTCAACATGTAACTAGATGTAGAAGGATAATGTTAACTAGCTGGCCTGAGAGGATAGTTCAACATGTACCTAGATGTAGAAGGATAATGTTAACTAGCTGGCCTGAGAGGATAGTTCAACATGTAACTAGATGTAGAAGGATAATGTTAACTAGCGGGCCTGAGAGGATGGAAGTTCAACATGTAACTAGATGTAGTAGGATAATGTTAACTAGCTGGCCTGAGAGGATAGAAGTTCAACATGTAACTAGATGTAGTAGGATAATGTTAACTAGCTGGCCTGAGAGGATGGAAGTTCAACATGTAACTAGATGTAGTAGGATAATGTTAACTAGCTGGCCTGAGAGGATGGAAGTTCAACATGTAACTAGATGTAGTAGGATAATGTTAACTAGCTGGCCTGAGAGGATGGAAGTTCAACATGTAACTAGATGTAGTAGGATAATGTTAACTAGCTGGCCTGAGAGGATAGAAGTTCAACATGTAACTAGATGTAGTAGGATAATGTTAACTAGCTGGCCTGAGAGGATGGAAGTTCAACATGTAACTAGATGTAGTAGGATAATGTTAACTAGCTGGCCTGAGAGGATGGAAGTTCAACGTGTAACTAGATGTAGAAGGATAATGTTAACCAGCTGGCCTGAGAGGATAGTTCAGCATGTAACTAGATGTAGTAGGATAATGTTAACTAGCTGGCCTGAGAGGATGGAAGTTCAACATGTAACTAGATGTAGAAAGATAATGTTAACCAGCTGGCCTGAGAGGATAGTTCAACATGTAACTAGATGTAGAAGGATAATGTTAACTAGCTGGCCTGAGAGGAGTTCAACATGTAACTAGATGTAGTAGGATAATGTTAACTAGCTGGCCTGAGAGGATAGTTCAACATGTAACTAGATGTAGTAGGATAATGTTAACTAGCTGGCCTGAGAGGATGGAAGTTCAACATGTAACTAGATGTAGAAGGATAATGTTAACTAGCTGGCCTGAGAGGATAGTTCAACATGTAACTAGATGTAGAAGGATAATGTTAACTAGCTGGCGTGGCGTATCGTTGACCATGAAAGGAAGTTATGCTAGCAGGTAGCCCAGGACAACAAAAACTAAAAGCATGTACTGTATTGACAGAGTCATAGACCGTTTAGACAACATGAAAGAGGATGGCATTGGTGTTGGTCGACATGTTTTTCCTACTTGAGCGCACACACACACACACACCACACACCACACACACACACACACACACACACACACACACACACACACACACACACACACACACACACACACACACACACACACACACACACACACACACACACACACACACACACACACACACACACACACACACACACACACACACACACACACACACACAGAGAGAGAGAGAGAGAGAAACCAGAACAGTGGAAAGCCACATCATATTTAGCTTATGTTGATTGGGCTAAATAGTTTCTGGTATCTTTTAGTTGTCTCTGTGTCAGACTAAGCAGAGGTGATTAGATGGTGTTGAAATGGTGCTGGAATAGTGGAGGCAGCTCCTGTTTTCTTCGTGACTTGCGACATGGTTCTCTGTGGTTCTTAATCAATAGTTGTTTAGTGGTCCTAAAATGTCAGAAACATGACCTTTCTTGACCGTGCTGTAGGTCATGTAACTGTCTGTTACATGTAATATGTTTTGTGGACTAAACCGGACAGATGTTGCTCTCCGGTTTTGTGATGAAACAAAAAGTGTGGTTGAATTTATTCTGCCACTGTCTTTTCTTATTGTCTCGGCCTCGGGACTATATATCACAGTGTCAAGACACAGGAACTAAACAGGAACTAACAGGTTCAGGGCGTCAAGACACAGGAACTAACAGGTTCAGGGCGTCAAGGCACAGGAACAAACAGGTTCAGGGCGTCAAGGCACAGGAACTAACAGGTTCAGGGCGTCAAGGCACAGGAACTAACAGGTTCAGGGCGTCAAGACACAGGAACTAAACAGGAACTAACAGGTTCAGGGCGTCAAAGCACAGGAACTAACAGGTTCAGGGCGTCAAAGCACAGGAACTAACAGGTTCAGGGCGTCAAGGCACAGGAACTAACAGGTTCAGGGCGTCAAGGCACAGGAACTAACAGGTTCAGGGCGTCAAGACACAGGAACTAAACAGGAACTAACAGGTTCAGGGCGTCAAAGCACAGGAACTAACAGGTTCAGGGCGTCAAAGCACAGGAACTAACAGGTTCAGGGCGTCAAGGCACAGGAACTAACAGGTTCAGGGAGTCAAGGCACAGGAACTAACAGGTTCAGGGCGTCAAGACACAGGAACTAACAGGTTCAGGGCGTCAAGGCACAGGAACTAACAGGTTCAGGGCGTCAAGACACAGGAACTAACAGGTTCAGGGCGTCAAGGCACAGGAACTAACAGGTTCAGGGCGTCAAGACACAGGAACTAACAGGTTCAGGGCGTCAAGACACAGGAACTAACAGGTTCAGGGCGTCAAGGCACAGGAACTAACAGGTTCAGGGCGTCAAGACACAGGAACTAACAGGTTAGAGAGCAAACAACAATTATCACGTAGGTTGTAATATGGCATTTGGGGGCTTGGCTTCCCCAGTGATTTTACCCTACCGATGTCCATTGAAATCAATTAATTAGGTCCTAATCTATGGATTTCACATGACTGGGAATACAGATATGCATCTGTTGGTCACAAATACCTTTAAAAAAAAAAAAGGTAGAGGTGTGAATCAGGAAACCAGTCAGTATCTGGTGTGACCACCATTTGCCTCATGCAGCGCTACACATCTCCTTCACATAGAGTTGATCAGGATGTTGATTGTGGCTTGTGGAATGTTGTCCCACTTCCTCTTCAATGGCTGTGTGAAGTTGCTTGATATTGGCGAGAACTGGAACAAGCTGTCGTACACGTCGATCCAGAGCATCCCAAACATGCTCAATGGGTGACATGTCTGGTGAGTATGCAGGCCATGAAAGAACTGGGACATTTTCAGCTTCCAGGAATTGTGTACAGATCCTTGCGACATGGGGCCGTGCATTATCATGCAGAAACATGAGATGATGGAGGCGGATGAATGACTTGACAATGGGCCTCAGGATCTCATCACGGTTTCTCTGTGAATTCAATTTGGCATCAATAAAATGCAATTGTGTTCATTGTTCGTAGCTTATGGCTGCCATTACCATAACCCCACCGCCACCATGGGGCACTCTGTTCACAACGTTGACATCAGCAAACCGCTTGCCCACACAACGCCGTACACACGGTCTGCCATCTGCCCGGTACAGTTGAAACCGGGATTCAACCGTGAAGAGGACACTTCTCCAGCGTGCCAGAGGCCATCGAAGGTCAGCATTTGCCCACTGAAGTCGGTTATGATGCCAAACTGCAGTCAGGTCAAGACCCTGGTGAGGACGAGGAGCACGCAGATGAGCTTCCCTGAGACAGTTTCTGACAGTTGGTGCAGAAATTATTTTGTTGTGCAAACCCACAGTTTCATCAGCTGTCCTTGTGACTGGTCTCAGACGATCCCACAGGTGTAGAAGCCGTATGTGGATGTCCTGGACTGGCCGGTTGGACGTACTGACAAATTCTCTAAAACGATGTTGGAGGCGGCTTATGGTAGAGAAATTAACATCTGGCAACAGCTCTGCTGGACATTCCTGCAATCAGCATTCCAACTGCACACTCCCTCAAAACTTGAGACATCTGTGGCATTGTTGTGACAAAAATTCACATTTCAGAGTGACCTTTTATTTTCCCCAGCAGAAGGTGCACCTGTGTAATCATCAAGCTTCTTGATTATGCCACACCTGTCAGGTGGATGGATTATCTTCACAAAGGAGAAATGCTCAGTAACAGGGATGTAAACACGTTTGTGCACCACATTTTTGAGAAATAAGCTTTTTGTGCGTATGGAACATTTCTGCAATATTTCTTTCAGCTCATGAAAAATTGGACCAACACTTTACATGTTGCGTTTATATTTGTGTGTCCAGTGTACCTTGGGTTATTTATAAAATATATCTTAACTCCTCCTCCACATTTACTGAACTGGTTGAACAGTGAAGAAGAGAAACTGACAGTGTGTTTATCTTCTCGTCGAGACCAGTATGTAGGGAATCTAGTTAGGTTAGGTTAGCTGCTAGGCAACCATTACGCAGCAACAGGTAACCTACGTAACAAGACCCCGTCAAAGTGAATGGGATCCGTTACAATTCTGAGAACATGATCCCTTCCGTCAAGACAAGACACGTGATCTACAAGGACACACCGGCGCAACCAGAGCTCCACTTGCATATACGTCACCTGGCCACGAAACTACTTTGGAGAAAGAAAACAAATAGAAATTGTGGAGTATTAAATAAATAAAATGGCTTAAGTGATATCAAAGTCAGTTACAGGAAGACAAAAAAAACTTTTATTGAATATTTTCAAATCCATGGAATACCCAGAGAATATGCCTACATCCCAACCAAATGGCACCCTATTCCCTACATAGTGCACTTCCTTTGTGGGCCCTGGTTAAAAGTAGTGCACTATGTAGGGAATGGGACAGACCCAGTGACAACAGGACGGCGGGTAGAGGGAGGTTTAGGGGACAACAGGACGGTGGGTAGAGGGAGGTTTAGGGGACAACAGGACGGTGGGTAGAGGGAGGTTTAGGGGACAACAGGACGGTGGGTAGAGGGAGGTTTAGGGGACAACAGGACGGTGGGTAGAGGGAGGTTTAGGGGACAACAGGACGGTGGGTAGAGGGAGGTTTAGGGGACAACAGGACGGTGGGTAGAGGGAGGTTTAGGGGACAACAGGACGGTGGGTAGAGGGAGGTTTAGGGGACAACAGGACGGTGGGTAGAGGGAGGTTTAGGGGACAACAGGACGGTGGGTAGAGGGAGGTTTAGGGGACAACAGGACGGCGGGTAGAGGGAGGTTTAGGGGACAACAGGACGGTGGGTAGAAGGAGGTTTAGGGGACAACAGGACGGTGGGTAGAGGGCAGCAGGGGAGGTTTATGGGACAACAGGACGGTATTTAAAAAGTAGAAAGGTATCAAACAATGAAATTACATGAGTTCATTTAGAACAATGTTGCAAAATGTTTTTTCTACATTGTGTCCCTAATGAATACGACCCTCATTTTAGGTACATATAAAAACTAAAGCTGCAGGTGTTTATGGAACGGACAGCACATCACGTCTGTCTGTAATGGCACCTTATTCCCTATACAGAGCCCTGGTCTAAAGTAGTGCACTATATAGGGAATAGGACTCTGGTCTATAGTAGTGCACTATGTAGGGAATAGGGTACCCTATAGGCCCTGGTCTAAAGTAGTGCACTATGTAGGGAATGGGCCCTGGTCTAAAGTAGTGCACTATATAGGGAATAGGACTCTGGTCTATAGTAGTGCACTATGTAGGGAATAGGGTACCCTATAGGCCCTGGTCTAAAGTAGTGCACTATGTAGGGAATGGGCCCTGGTCTAAAGTAGTGCACTATATAGGGAATAGGGTCTATAGTAGTGTACTATATATAGGGAATAGGGCTCTGGTCTATAGTAGTGCACTATGTAGGGAATAGGGTACCCTATAGGCCCTGGTCTAAAGTAGTGCACTATGTAGGGAATAGGGTACCCTATAGGCCCTGGTCTAAAGTAGTGCACTATGTAGGGAATAGGGTACCCTATAGGCCCTGGTCTAAAGTAGTGCACTATGTAGGGAATAGGGTACCCTATAGGCCCTGGTCTAAAGTAGTGCACTATGTAGGGAATAGGGTACCCTATAGGCCCTGGTCTAAAGTAGTGCACTATGTAGGGAATAGGGTACCCTATAGGCCCTGGTCTAAAGTAGTGCACTATGTAGGGAATAGGGTACCCTATAGGCCCTGGTCTAAAGTAGTGCACTATGTAGGGAATAGGGTACCCTATAGGCCCTGGTCTAAAGTAGTGCACTATGTAGGGAATAGGGTGCCATTGACTAGTAGCAGTAGCTGACGCATAAAAACATACAGATACATCTTAATACATAAAAAATGTTTATTGTTTTACGTCAATCAAAGTTTCTCAATCACCTTCTAATATGTTCCCCTATTTCCTACATAGTGCCCTACCCTGGTCCAAGATACTGCACTATATTAGGGAATAGGGGACCATTTGGGATACAAACATATACTACTGTAGTGACACAACCACCAAATGACACCCTTCTTACATTTATAGTCCACTACTATTGACCAGGGTCCATGGGGGTAGGGTCCATGGGGGTTAGGGTCCATGGGGTTAGGGTCCATAGGTCCATGGGGTTAGGGTCCATAGGGGTAGGGTCCATGGGGGTAGGGTCCATAGGGTTAGGGTCCATGGGGTTAGGGTCCATAGGTCCATGGGGTTAGGGTCCATAGGGGTAGGGTCCATGGGGGTAGGGTCCATAGGGTTAGGGTCCATGGGGGTAGGGTCCATGGGGGTAGGGTCCATGGGGTTAGGGTCCATAGGTCCATGGGGTTAGGGTCCATAGGGGTAGGGTCCATGGGGGTAGGGTCCATAGGGTTAGGGTCCATGGGGGTAGGGTCCATGGGGGTAGGGTCCATAGGGTTAGGGTCCATAGGGTTAGGGTCCATAGGGGGTAGGGTCCATAGGGTTAGGGTCCATGGGGGTAGGGTCCATAGGGTTAGGGTCCATAGGGTTAGGGTCCATAGGGTTAGGGTCCATAGGGTTAGGGTCCATAGGGTTAGGGTCCATGGGGGTTAGGGTCCATGGGGGTAGGGTCCATGGGGTTAGGGTCCATAGGGTTAGGGTCCATAGGGTTAGGGTCCATAGGGTTAGGGTCCATAGGGTTAGGGTCCATAGGGTTAGGGTACATGGGGGTAGGGTCCATGGGGGTAGGGTCCATGGTGTTAGGGTCCATGGTGTTAGGGTCCATGGGGGTAGGGTCCATAGGGGTTAGGGTCCATAGGGTTAGGGTCCATGGGGGTAGGGTCCATGGGGGTAGGGTCCATAGGGGTTAGGGTCCATAGGGTTAGGGTCCATGGGGGTAGGGTCCATGGGGGTAGGGTCCATAGGGTTAGGGTCCATAGGGTTAGGGTCCATAGGGGGTAGGGTCCATAGGGGGTAGGGTCCATAGGGTTAGGGTCCATAGGGTTAGGGTCCATAGGGTTAGGGTCCATGGGGGTAGGGTCCATGGGGGTAGGGTCCATGGGGGTTAGGGTCCATAGGGGTTAGGGTCCATAGGGGTTAGGGTCCATAGGGTTAGGGTCCATGGGGGTAGGGTCCATAGGGGTTAGGGTCCATAGGGGTTAGGGTCCATAGGGGTTAGGGTCCATAGGGTTAGGGTCCATGGGGGTAGGGTCCATAGGGGTTAGGGTCCATAGGGTTAGGGTCCATGGGGGTAGGGTCCATGGGGGTAGGGTCCATGGGGGTAGGGTCCATAGGGGTTAGGGTCCATAGGGTTAGGGTCCATGGGGGTAGGGTCCATGGTGTTAGGGTCCATGGGGGTAGGGTCCATAGGGGTTAGGGTCCATAGGGTTAGGGTCCATGGGGGTAGGGTCCATAGGGTTAGGGCCCATAGGGGTTAGGGTCCATGGGGGTTAGGGTCCATAGGGGTAGGGTCCATAGGGGTAGGGTCCATGGGGTTAGGGTCCATAGGGGTTAGGGTCCATAGGGGGTAGGGTCCATGGGGGTTAGGGTCCATAGGGGTAGGGTCCATAGGGTTAGGGTCCATAGGGTTAGGGTCCATAGGGTTAGGGTCCACAGGTCCATAGGGTTAGGGTCCATAGGGGTTAGGGTCCACAGGTCCATAGGGTTAGGGTCCATAGGGGTTAGGGTCCATAGGGGTTAGGGTCCATAGGGGTTAGGGTCCATAGGGGTTAGGGTCCATAGGGGTTAGGGTCCATAGGGGTTAGGGTCCATAGGGGTTAGGGTCCATAGGGGTTAGGGTCCATAGGGGTTAGGGTCCATAGGGTTAGGGCCCATAGGGGTTAGGGCCCATAGGGGTTAGGGCCCATAGGGGTTAGGGCCCATAGGGGTTAGGGCCCATAGGGGTTAGGGCCCATAGGGGTTAGGGCCCATAGGGGTTAGGGCCCATAGGGGTTAGGGTCCATAGGGTTAGGGTCCATAGGGTTAGGGTCCATAGGGTTAGGGTCCATGGGGGTTAGGGTCCATGGGGGTTAGGGTCCATGGGGGTTAGGGTCCATAGGGTTAGGGCCCATAGGGGTTAGGGTCCATGGGGGTTAGGGTCCATAGGGGTTAGGGTCCATAGGGGTTAGGGTCCATAGGGGTTAGGGTCCATAGGGGTTAGGGTCCATAGGGTTAGGGCCCATAGGGGTTAGGGTCCATAGGGGTTAGGGTCCATAGGGGTTAGGGTCCATAGGGGTTAGGGTCCATAGGGGTTAGGGTCCATAGGGGTTAGGGTCCATAGGGGTTAGGGTCCATAGGGGTTAGGGTCCATAGGGGTTAGGGTCCATAGGGGTTAGGGTCCATAGGGGTTAGGGTCCATAGGGGTTAGGGTCCATAGGGGTTAGGGTCCATAGGGGTTAGGGTCCATAGGGTTAGGGCCCATAGGGGTTAGGGTCCATAGGGGTTAGGGTCCATAGGGGTTAGGGTCCATAGGGGTTAGGGTCCATAGGGGTTAGGGTCCATAGGGGTTAGGGTCCATAGGGGTTAGGGTCCATAGGGGTTAGGGTCCATAGGGGTTAGGGTCCATAGGGGTTAGGGTCCATAGGGGTTAGGGTCCATAGGGGTTAGGGTCCATAGGGGTTAGGGTCCATAGGGGTTAGGGTCCATAGGGGTTAGGGTCCATAGGGGTTAGGGTCCATAGGGGTTAGGGTCCATAGGGTTAGGGCCCATAGGGTTAGGGCCCATAGGGGTTAGGGTCCATGGGGGTAGGGTCCATAGGGTTAGGGTCCATGGGGTTAGGGTCCATAGGTCCATGGGGTTAGGGTCCATAGGGGTAGGGTCCATGGGGGTAGGGTCCATAGGGTTAGGGTCCATGGGGGTAGGGTCCATGGGGGTAGGGTCCATGGGGGTAGGGTCCATGGGGGTAGGGTCCATGGGGGTAGGGTCCATGGGGGTAGGGTCCATAGGGGTTAGGGTCCATAGGGGTTAGGGTCCATAGGGGTTAGGGTCCATAGGGGTTAGGGCCCATAGGGTTAGGGCCCATAGGGGTTAGGGTCCATGGGGGTAGGGTCCATAGGGTTAGGGTCCATAGGGTTAGGGTCCATAGGGTTAGGGTCCATGGGGTTAGGGTCCATAGGTCCATGGGGTTAGGGTCCATGGGGGTAGGGTCCATGGGGGTAGGGTCCATAGGGTTAGGGTCCATGGGGGTAGGGTCCATGGGGGTAGGGTCCATGGGGGTAGGGTCCATGGGGGTAGGGTCCATAGGGGTTAGGGTCCATAGGGGTTAGGGTCCATGGGGGTAGGGTCCATGGGGGTAGGGTCCATGGGGGTAGGGTCCATGGGTACATAGGGTTAGGGTCCATAGGGTTAGGGTCCATGGGGTTAGGGTACATAGGGTTAGGGTCCATAGGGTTAGGGTCCATAGGGGTTAGGGTCCATAGGGGTTAGGGTCCATAGGGGTTAGGGCCCATGGGGTTAGGGCCCATAGGGTTAGGGTCCATAGGGTTAGGGCCCATAGGGGTTAGGGTCCATAGGGGTTAGGGTCCATAGGGGTTAGGGTCCATAGGGGTTAGGGTCCATAGGGGTTAGGGCCCATAGGGGTTAGGGCCCATAGGGGTTAGGGCCCATAGGGGTTAGGGCCCATAGGGGTTAGGGCCCATAGGGGTTAGGGTCCATAGGGTTAGGGTCCATAGGGTTAGGGTCCATAGGGGTTAGGGCCCATAGGGGTTAGGGCCCATAGGGGTTAGGGTCCATAGGGTTAGGGCCCATAGGGGTTAGGGTCCATAGGGGTTAGGGTCCATAGGGGTTAGGGTCCATAGGGGTTAGGGTCCATAGGGGTTAGGGTCCATAGGGGTTAGGGCCCATAGGGGTTAGGGCCCATAGGGGTTAGGGCCCATAGGGGTTAGGGCCCATAGGGTTAGGGTCCATAGGGGTTAGGGCCCATAGGGGTTAGGGCCCATAGGGGTTAGGGCCCATAGGGGTTAGGGTCCATAGGGGTTAGGGTCCATAGGGTTAGGGTACATAGGGTTAGGGTACATAGGGTTAGGGTACATAGGGTTAGGGTCCATGGGGGTTAGGGTCCATGGGGGTTAGGGTCCATAGGGGTTAGGGTCCATAGGGGTTAGGGTCCATGGGGTTAAAGTAGTGCACTATAAAGGGAGCAGTGTTCCAGTTGGGACACAGCCTGAATATAAAGGTGGGTAAGGCAAAAGCGCTGTTAAGGGCCTTTTCTCATTTGGGCAAAAGTCCATCCTCCACCCTCTCTCCTCCGCGACCCAGAAACCAATAGGTAGTCAAGGAGATGTCAATTCGTTAGCAGGCGAACGGAACACTGTCCCTCCCCTCCTCGATAGCCACCTTTCATCGAGGATAGTCATGTGTGTCCTACCTAAGTCCTTCACAGAATAGTTTTGAAATCAACCACCCCCCCCTTTGAATCAGCTTTTGTTTTGTCACAGGAGAAAAACATGCATCTGTTTAAAAACAATATACTACTTATAATTTTATCTAGAACATGTACTGCACAATTAACATCATTTGTTCTGCTCACTTTACATATTTTAATTGGGATCCAAGTCATTTGCCTGATGACATGCGAGTGGACTAGGAGTCTCATTTCATACAAGCGCATTTTCGTCCCATGTTCCCTCTCCTCGACGCCTCTTGATTACCCTTTGACCTTTTACAAAGGAGGGGAGAGGACATAGGAGTTGAGAAAATCCAATTGAGAAAAGATTCCACGATTGTCCTGGCTGGCCAGGCAGTGCTAGCCAATCACAGATGATGTCTCGGTCCTGATTGAGGCCAGGCAGAGCTAGCCGATCACAGATGTCTCGGTCCTGATTGAGGCCAGGCAGAGCTAGCCGATCACAGATGTCTCGGTCCCGATTGAGGCCAGGCAGAGCTAGCCGATCACAGATGTCTCGGTCCTGATTGAGGCCAGGCAGAGCTAGCCGATCACAGATGTCTCGGTCCCGATTGAGGCCAGATACTCCCTCAGTCCTGATTGTCCAGCGTGGTCATGGTAAATTAAATGATCCATGTGACATTGTTACATACAAGGATATACCATGAAATTTCAGATTATTCATGTAATAAAACAAACTTTTGAAGGTAGTTTTTATGACGTGGTCCCGTAAAAAGACCGGTAGCCTTTACTGTGTAGCTTGTTGTTATGTTGGCCAATCAAAGAGGCTCAATGTGACACAAGTGGAGTGAGGTCACTAATGCAAGATGGAATAACATATGGGAACTCAGAAGTTAGCAAAATGGGGTTGGAGTAACCACCGGGTAGGCTGATGTTCTCTCATCTGAATGGGGTTGGAGTAACCAACGGGTAGGCTGATGTTCTCTCATCTGAATGGGGTTGGAGTAACCAACGGGTAGGCTGATGTTCTCTCATCTGAATGGGGTTGGAGTAACCAACGGGTAGGCTGATGTTCTCTCATCTGAATGGGGTTGGAGTAACCAACGGGTAGGCTGATGTTCTCTCATCTGAATGGGGTTGGAGTAACCACCGGGTAGGCTGATGTTCTCTCATCTGAATGGGGTTGGAGTAACCAACGGGTAGGCTGATGTTCTCTCATCTGAATGGGGTTGGAGTAACCAACGGGTAGGCTGATGTTCTCTCATCTGAATGGGGTTGGAGTAACCAACGGGTAGGCTGATGTTCTCTCATCTGAATGGGGTTGGAGTAACCAACGGGTAGGCTGATGTTCTCTCATCTGAATGGGGTTGGAGTAACCAACGGGTAGGCTGATGTTTTCTCATCTGAATGGGGTTGGAGTAACCAACGGGTAGGCTGATGTTTTCTCATCTGAATGGGGTTGGAGTAACCAACGGGTAGGCTGATGTTTTCTCATCTGAATGGGGTTGGAGTAACCAACGGGTAGGCTGATGTTTTCTCATCTGAATGGGGTTGGAGTAACCACCAGGTAGGCTGATGTTCTCTCATCTGAATGGGGTTGGAGTAACCAACGGGTAGGCTGATGTTCTCTCATCTGAATGGGGTTGGAGTAACCACCAGGTAGGCTGATGTTCTCTCATCTGAATGGGGTTGGAGTAACCACCAGGTAGGCTGATGTTCTCTCATCTGAATGGGGTTGGAGTAACCAACGGGTAGGCTGATGTTCTCTCATCTGAATGGGGTTGGAGTAACCACCGGGTAGGCTGATGTTCTCTCATCTGAATGGGGTTGGAGTAACCACCGGGTAGGCTGATGTTTTCTCATCTGAATGGGGTTGGGGAGAAACAGCATGTGGCCTCAATTAGCCTAGCTATCCATAGCTGACTAGTTTCTCTAGGCTACTCCAGTCAAGACAGGTATGGTAATATGGGATGATGAATAACATTGTGGCTGCTACAAGCTAGTTAGTCTTGGCTGTAGCGGAGATGCCCTTGGCGTCTCTCTCTCCCTCTGTCTGCTCGCTACACTCCGCAGCCCATATAACCTCCAGAGGCAGCGTAACAATAGATCTCCAGCCTCTCCCTCTCCCTTGGACATGTCTTACAACGTCGAGAGGCTTAGGACACGGAGGATATGGGGTTATGGGGAGAGCCCATCTGTGTGAGGACTTTGTCCAGCCACTGTAGAGGGCCATGCAGGTGCACCTCTATCCAGCAGGGGGTGCTGGTCACATCCTGGCGATGGTACTCTGCACCCCAACCCTGGGAGAGGAAGAGGAACACACACACACACACACACACGATTAGATGGTACACTGCACAACACAAACCCTACTGAAAAAAAACTTGCAGGATTGACCATTCAGAGACAGCAAGACTAGAGAATGGGATGAGCTCATAGACCACCTGTTAACTCTTAACCCCTCCCCCTGACCCTTCAACTCTAGTTTTATTTGTCACATGTGCCGGATACAACGGGTGTAGACTTCACCGTGAAATGCTTACTTATGAGCCCTTCCCAACGATGCAGAGTTAAATAATATAAAATACACAAGAATGGAGCTATATACAGGAAGTACCAGTACCAGATCAATGTGGAGCTATATACAGGAAGTACCAGTACCAGATCAATGTGGAGCTATATACAGGAAGTACCAGATCAATGTGGAGCTATATACAGGAAGTACCAGTACCAGATCAATGTGGAGCTATATACAGGAAGTACCAGTACCAGATCAATGTGGAGCTATATACAGGAAGTACCAGTACCAGATCAATGTGGAGCTATATACAGGAAGTACCAGTACCAGATCAATGTGGAGCTATATACAGGAAGTACCAGTACCAGATCAATGTGGAGCTATATACAGGAAGTACCAGTACCAGATCAATGTGGAGCTATATACAGGAAGTACCAGTACCAGATCAATGTGGAGCTATATACAGGAAGTACCAGTACCAGATCAATGTGGCGCTATATACAGGAAGTACCAGTACCAGATCAATGTGGCGCTATATACAGGAAGTACCAGTACCAGATCAATGTGGCGCTATATACAGGAAGTAACAGAACCAGATCAATGTAGAGCTATATACAGGAAGTACCAGATCAATGTGGAGCTATATACAGGAAGTACCAGATCAATGTGGAGCTATATACAGGAAGTACCAGATCAATGTGGAGCTATATACAGGAAGTACCAGATCAATGTGGAGCTATATACAGGAAGTACCAGATCAATGTGGCGCTATATACAGGAAGTACCAGTACCAGATCAATGTGGCGCTATATACAGGAAGTAACAGAACCAGATCAATGTAGAGCTATATACAGGAAGTACCAGATCAATGTGGAGCTATTTACAGGAAGTACCAGATCAATGTGGAGCTATATACAGGAAGTACCAGATCAATGTGGAGCTATATACAGGAAGTACCAGATCAATGTGGAGCTATATACAGGAAGTACCAGATCAATGTGGAGCTATATACAGGAAGTACCAGATCAATGTGGAGCTATATACAGGAAGTACCAGATCAATGTGGAGCTATATACAGGAAGTACCAGATCAATGTGGAGCTATATACAGGAAGTACCAGATCAATGTGGAGCTATATACAGGAAGTACCAGATCAATGTGGAGCTATATACAGGAAGTACCAGATCAATGTGGAGCTATATACAGGAAGTACCAGATCAATGTGGAGCTATATACAGGAAGTACCAGATCAATGTGGAGCTATATACAGGAAGTACCAGTACCAGATAACTGGACCCTGCTCAGTTTGGCTTGTCTTCCTCCGTGTCGGACACACTGGCCCTTGCTCCTCTTGCGCCCCTCCCCCACCCGTCTACACTGGCCCTTGCTCCTCTTGCGCCCCTCCCCCGCCCGTCTACACTGGCCCTTGCTCCTCTTGCGCCCCTCCCCCACCCGTCTACACTGGCCCTTGCTCCTCTTGCGCCCCTCCCCCGCCCGTCTACACTGGCCCTTGCTCCTCTTGCGCCCCTCCCCCACCCGTCTACACTGGCCCTTGCTCCTCTTGCGCCCCTCCCCCACCCGTCTACACTGGCCCTTGCTCCTCTTGCGCCCCTCCCCCACCCGTCTACACTGGCCCTTGCTCCTCTTGCGCCCCTCCCCCGCCCGTCTACACTGGCCCTTGCTCCTCTTGCGCCCCTCCCCCACCCGTCTACACTGGCCCTTGCTCCTCTTGCGCCCCTCCCCCGCCCGTCTACACTGGCCCTTGCTCCTCTTGCGCCCCTCCCCCGCCCGTCTACACTGGCCCTTGCTCCTCTTGCGCCCCTCCCCCACCCGTCTACACTGGCCCTTGCTCCTCTTGCGCCCCTCCCCCGCCCGTCTACACTGGCCCTTGCTCCTCTTGCGCCCCTCCCCCACCCGTCTACACTGAAACACTTCCTGAAGTCTATTTTGATGTTTTTTGAAAAATGATGATATTATTTGAAGTTAAATCATTTCAAATGCCCATACCAAGTAAGAATCACCCCACAACCCCTAACCCCATGTTTACCTAGACGAAGCTCATGCGTACGGTACCCATTGGCCACCTGTAACCCATAACCCCTCCCCTAACCCCATGTTTACCTAGACGAAGCTCATGCGTACGGTACCCATTGGCCACCTGTAACCCATAACCCCTCCCCTAACCCCATGTTTACCTAGACGAACCTCATGCGTACGGTACCCATTGCCTACCTGTAACCCATAACCCCTCCTTTGACCCCATGTGTACCTTGACGAACCTCATGCGTACGGTACCCATTGGCCACCTGTAACCCTTAACCCCTCCCCTAACCCCATGTTTACCTTGACGAACCTCATGCGTACGGTACCCATTGGCCACCTGTAACCCTTAACCCCTCCCCTGACCCCATGTGTACCTAGACGAACCTCATGCGTACGGTACCCATTGGCCACCTGTAACCCTTAACCCCTCCCCTAACCCCATGTTTACCTCGACGAACCTCATGCGTACGGTACCCATTGGCCACCTGTAACCCTTAACCCCTCCCCTAACCCCATGTTTACCTTGACGAACCTCATGCGTACGGTACCCATTGCCTACCTGTAACCCTTAACCCCTCCCCTAACCCCATGTGTACCTAGACGAACCTCATGCGTACGGTACCCATTTCCCACCTGTAACCCATAACCCCTCCCCTAACCCCATGTTTACCTTGACGAAGCTCATGCGTATGGTACACATCTTGGTGAGCTCGTAAACAGCTTCAAAGCCATGGTTCACTGACTGGGCCAGTAGCTGGGCAAATTCCTGGTGAAGAAGAACATCATTTTACTTTCCAATTGTACAAGGTTGTGCAACAGAAACGTGTCTTCTGCCTTATTCTATATAAAGTATATATACAGTACCAGTCAAAAGTTAGGACACACCTACTCATTCAAGGGTTTTTCTTCATTTCTTACACATTTCTACATTGTAGAATAATAGTGAAGACATCAACACTATGAAATAACACACATGGAATCATGTAGTAACCAAAAAAAGTGTTAAATCAAAATATATTTTAGATTCTTCAAAGTAGCTACCCTCTGCCTTGATGACAGCTTTGCACACTCTTGGCATTCTCTCAACCAGCTTCAACTGGAATGCTTTTCCAACAGTCTTGAAGGAGTTCCCACATATGCTGAGCCCTTGATGGCTGCTTTTCCTTCACTCTGTGGTCCAACGCATCCCAAACCATCTCAATTGGGTTGAGGTCAGGTGATTGTGGAGACCAGGTCATCTGATGCAACACTCCATCACTCTCCTTCTTGGTCAAATAGCCCTTACACAGCCTGGAGGTGTGTTGGGTCATTGTCCTGCTGAAAAACAAATGATAGTCCCACTAAGCCCAAACCAGATGGTATGGCGTATTGCAGCAGAATGCTGTGGTAGCCATGCTGGTTAAGTGTGCCTTGAATTCTAAATAAATCACTGACAGTGTCACCAACAAAGCACCATCACACCTCCTCCTCCATGCTTCATGGTGGAAACCCCACATGCGGAGATCATCCGTTCACTTACTCTGCGTCTCACAAAGACACGGCGGTTGGAACCAAAAATCTCATCAGACCAAAGGACAGATTTCCACTGGTCTAATGTCCATTGCTCTTGTTTCTTGGCCCAAGCAAGTCTTTTCTTCTTATTGGTGTCCTTTAGTAGTGGTTTCTTTGCAGCAATTCGACCATGAAGGCCTGATTCACGCAGTCTCCTCTGAACAGTTGATGTTGAGATGTGTCTGTTACTTGAACTCTGTGAAGCATTTAGTTGGGCTGCAATCTGAGGTGCAATTTTCAAATGAACTTATCCTCTGCAGCAGAGGTAACTCTGGGTCTTCCTTTCCTGTGGCGGTCCTCATGAGAGCCAGTTTCATCATAGCACTTGATGGTTTTTGCGACTGTACTTGAAGAAACGTTCAAAGTTCTTGACATTTTCCACATTACTTTTAGACATGAAGGTCAGTCAATGATGGACTGTCATTTCTCTTTGCTTATTTGAGCTGTTCTTGCCATAATATGGACTTGGTCTTTTACCAAATAGGGCTATCTTCTGTATACCCACCCCTACCTTGTCACAACATAACTTATTGGCTCAAATGCCTTAAGGAAAGAAAATCCACAAATTAACTTAAGACACACCTGTTAATTGAAATGCATTCCAGGTGACTACCTCATGAAGTTGGTTGAGAGAATGCCAAGTGTGTGGAACCTTCCGGTAGTTGAATTGTATGGAACCTTCCGGTAGTTGTATGTGTGTGCGTGTGTGTGTCTGTGACCTGTCTACCTACCTGGTTGTTAAATATCTTCAGACTGCAGCCACTAGGGATCTTACACACCGTGGTGGGGTGGAAACCATGGTGGTAGTTACAGTTACGACTCTGAACGAAGATACTGGTGTCACTCAGACACTCTGCATACACCTCACCTCCTACATAGTAGAGATGGACACCTGGAGAGGAGGAGGAGGGAGTTAGGACTCTGAACGAAGATACAGGTGTCACTCAGACACTCTGCATACACCTCACCTCCTACATAGTAGAGATGGACACCTGGAGAGGAGGAAGAGGGAGTTAGGACTCTGAACGAAGATACTGGTGTCACTCAGAGAGAGTATTGACTATCCTATCAGTCACTGGAGAACAACCTAGATGAGCTCTGTTTGGATAGAGAGACTATCAATCACTGGAGAACAACCTAGATGAGCTCTGTTAGGATAGTCTCTCTATCAATCACTGGAGAACAACCTAGATGAGCTCTGTTAGGATAGTCTCTCTATCAATCATTGGAGAACAACCTAGATGAGCTCTGTTAGGATAGTCTCTCTATCAATCACTGGACATTTCTGGGGGGAATGGCCCTAGCCCTCATCCTCCGATGCAACAGGTCCCAGACGTTCTCAATGGGATTGAGATTCGGGCTCTTCGCTGGCCATGGCAGAACACTGACATTACTGTCTTGCAGGAAGTCACGCACAGAACGAGCAGTATGGCTGGTGGCATGCTGGAGGGTCATGTCAGGATGAGCCTGCAGGAAGGGTACCACATGAGGGAGGAGGATGTCTTCCCTGTTGAGATTGCCTGCAATGACAACAAGCTCAGTCCGACGATGCTGTGACACACCGCCCCAGACCATGATGGACCCTCCACCTCGATCCCGCTCCAGAGTACAGGCCTCGGTGTAACGCTCATTCCTTCGACGATAAATGCGAATCCGACCATCACCCCTGGTGAGACAAAACCGCGACTCATCAGTGAAGAGCACTTTTTGCCAGTCCTGTCTAGTCCAGCGGCGGTGGGTTTGTGCCCATAGGCGATGTTGTTGCTGGTGATGTCTGGTGAGGACCTGCCTTACAACAGGCCTACAAGCCCTCAATCCAGCCTCTCTCAGCCTATTGCAGACAGTCTGAGCACTGATGGAGGGATTGTGCGTTCCTGGTGTAACTCGGGCAGTTGTTGTTGCCATCCTGTACCTGTCCCGCAGGTGTGATGTTCGGATGTACCGATCCTGTGCAGGTGTTGTTACACGTGGTCTGCCACTGCGAGGATGAGCAGCTGTCCGTCCTGTCTCCCTGTAGCGCTGTCTTAGGTGTCTCACGGTACAGACATTGTAATTTATTGCCCTGGCCACATCTGCAGTCCTCATGCCTTCTTGCAGCATGCCTAAGGCACGTTCACGCAGATGAGCAGGGACCCTGGGCATCTTTCATTTGGTGTTTTTCAGAGTCAGCAGAAAGGCCTCTTTCGTGTCCCAAGTTTTCATAACTGTGACCTTAATTGCCTACTGTCTGTAAGCTGTTAGTGTCTTAACGACCATTCCACAGGTGCATGTTGATGAATTGTTTATGGTTCATTGAACAAGCATGGGAAACAGTGTTTAAACCCTTTACAATGAAGATCTGTGAAGTTATTTTTCATTTTTACGAATTATCTTTGAAAGACAGGGTCCTGGAAAAGGGATGTTTCTTTGCTTTTTCCTGAGTTAATGTCTCTTAGAGTCGTGGCTGAACGAGGACACGGCTATACATCTCGTTGGTATTTCTACGCAAAACGTTATACTTTTGAATCATCTGTCCATATTCTTCCAAGAGTCTTGATGATCATCCAGGTGCTTTTTGGGTAAACTTGAGTCCACATTTTGGATGAGATGGGTCCCATTATGTCTGGCTAAAACCAGACACTGCATTCCACAGTAAAAATCTCATACCAATGGTCCAACATGGTGGGTGGTAGTGTGATGGTTTGGGGTCAGCATGGTGGTGGTAGTGTGATGGTTTGGGGTCAGCATGGTGGTGGTAGTGTGATGGTTTGGGGTCAGCATGGTGGTGGTAGTGTGATGGTTTGGGGTCAGCATGGTGGTGGTAGTGTGATGGTTTGGGGTCAGCATGGTGGTGGTAGTGTGATGGTTTGGGGTCAGCATGGTGGTGGTAGTGTGATGGTTTGGGGTCAGCATGGTGGTGGTAGTGTGATGGTTTGGGGTCAGCATGGTGGTGGTAGTGTGATGGTTTGGGGTCAGCATGGTGGTGGTAGTGTGATGGTTTGGGGTCAGCATGGTGGTGGTAGTGTGATGGTTTGGGGTCAGCATGGTGGTGGTAGTGTGATGGTTTGGGGTCAGCATGGTGGTGGTAGTGTGATGGTTTGGGGTCAGCATGGTGGTGGTAGTGTGATGGTTTGGGGTCAGCATGGTGGTGGTAGTGTGATGGTTTGGGGTCAGCATGGTGGTGGTAGTGTGATGGTTTGGGGTCAGCATGGTGGTGGTAGTGTGATGGTTTGGGGTCAGCATGGTGGTGGTAGTGTGATGGTTTGGGGTCAGCATGGTGGTGGTAGTGTGATGGTTTGGGGTCAGCATGGTGGTGGTAGTGTGATGGTTTGGGGTCAGCATGGTGGTGGTAGTGTGATGGTTTGGGGTCAGCATGGTGGTGGTGGTGGTGGTGGTGTGATGGTTTGGGGTCAGCATGGTGGTGGTGGTGGTGGTGGTGTGATGGTTTGGGGTCAGCATGGTGGTGGTGGTGGTGTGATGGTTTGGGGTCAGCATGGTGGTGGTAGTGTGATGGTTTGGGGTCAGCATGGTGGTGGTAGTGTGATGGTTTGGGGTCAGCATGGTGGTGGTAGTGTGATGGTTTGGGGTCAGCATGGTGGTGGTAGTGTGATGGTTTGGGGTCAGCATGGTGGTGGTAGTGTGATGGTTTGGGGTCAGCATGGTGGTGGTAGTGTGATGGTTTGGGGTCAGCATGGTGGTGGTAGTGTGATGGTTTGGGGTCAGCATGGTGGTGGTAGTGTGATGGTTTGGGGTCAGCATGGTGGTGGTGGTGGTGGTGGTGTGATGGTTTGGGGTCAGCATGGTGGTGGTGGTGGTGGTGGTGTGATGGTTTGGGGTCAGCATGGTGGTGGTGGTGGTGTGATGGTTTGGGGTCAGCATGGTGGTGGTAGTGTGATGGTTTGGGGTCAGCATGGTGGTGATAGTGTGATGGTTTGGGGTCAGCATGGTGGTGGTGGTGGTGGTGGTGTGATGGTTTGGGGTCAGCATGGTGGTGGTGGTGGTGTGATGGTTTGGGGTCAGCATGGTGGTGGTAGTGTGATGGTTTGGGGTCAGCATGGTGGTGATAGTGTGATGGTTTGGGGTCAGCATGGTGGTGGTGGTGGTGGTGGTGTGATGGTTTGGGGTCAGCATGGTGGTGGTGGTGGTGTGATGGTTTGGGGTCAGCATGGTGGTGGTGGTGGTGTGATGGTTTGGGGTCAGCATGGTGGTGGTAGTGGGATGGTTTGGGGTCAGCATGGTGGTGGTGGTGTGATGGTTTGGGGATGCTTTGCTGACTCAGGACCTGGACCACCTGCCCTAATAGAAGCCGTAGTCAAAGTCCGAATCCCAATTGGGATGACGTCACAGTTAAAGCAGTTGTGTATGGGTCAAAGTTTCTCAGACGTGAGAGACTGATCAACAACTACAGGAAGTGTTTGGTTGCGGTCATTGCTGCTACAGTAAGTTCCTCCATAGCGACGCGAGAGACTGATCAACAACTACAGGAAGTGTTTGGTTACAGGTCATTGCTGCTACAGTAAGTTCCTCCGCAGCGACGTGAGAGACTGATCAACAACTACAGGAAGTGTTTGGTTACAGGTCATTGCAGGTAAAAGGTGGAACAACCAGTTATTGAGTGTAAAGGGGGAAATTACTTTTTCACACAGGGGAATTGGTTTTTGCATAACTTTGTTAATTAAATAAAGTATCAATTTTTTTGTTGTTGTTATTTGTAAAGTCAGGTTCCCTTGATCTAATATTAGGTTTTGGTTGAAGATCAAATAACATTTTGTATCAAAAATATGCAAAAATAGAGAAAATCAGAAAGGGGACAAATTGTTTTTCACAGCAATGTAAGTATTTACACCTCCCTGAGTCAATGAATGTTAAAATCATCTTAGACAGCTATTACAGCTGTGAGTCTGTCTGGGTAAGTCTGTAAGAGCTGTGAGTCTTTCTGGGTAATTATCTAAGAGCTGTGAGTCTTTCTGGGTAATTATCTAAGAGCTGTGAGTCTTTCTGGGTAAGTCTCTAAGAGCTGTGAGTCTTTCTGGGTAAGTCTCTTAGAGCTGTGAGTCTTTCTGGGTAAGTCTCTTAGAGCTGTGAGTCTTTCTGGGTAAGTCTCTAAGAGCTGTGAGTCTTTCTGGGTAAGTCTCTAAGAGCTGTGAGTCTTTCTGGGTAAGTCTCTAAGAGCTGTGAGTCTTTCTGGGTAAGTCTCTAAGAGCTGTGAGTCTTTCTGGGTAAGTCTCTAAGAGCCGTGAGGCTTTCTGGGTAAGTCTCTAAGAGCCGTGAGGCTTTCTGGGTAAGTCTCTAAGAGCCGTGAGGCTTTCTGGGTAAGTCTCTAAGAGCTGTGAGTGTTTCTGGGTAAGTCTCTAAGAGCTGTGAGTGTTTCTGGGTAAGTCTCTTAGAGCTGTGAGTCTTTTAGGTTATTGTCCTGCTGAAAGGTGAATTCATCTCCCAGTGTCTGTTGGAAAGCAGACTGAACCAGGTTTTCCTCTAGGACTTTGCCTGCGCTTATAGCTGTATTCTGTTTCTTTTTATCCTGAAAAACTCCCCAGTTCTTAACGATTACACGCATACCCATAACATGATGCAGCCACCACTATGCTTGAAAATATGAATGGGGAAAATCCAATCCATTACTGAGTACCAAACATAACACTTTGTATTCAGGACAATATTTTTTATTCTGTACAGGCTTCCTTCTTTTCACTCTGTCATTTAGGTTAGTATTGTAGAGTAACTACAATGTTGTTGATCCATCCTCAGTTTTCTCCGATCATAGCCATCATAACTGTTTTAAAGTCACCATTGCCTCATGGTGAAATCCCTGAGTGGTTTCCTTCCTCTCCGGCAACTGAGTTAGGAAGGACGCCTGTATCTTTGTAGTGACTGGGTGTATTGATACACCATCCAAAGTGTAAGTAGTAACTTCACCGTGCTCAAAGGGATATTCAATGTCGGCTTTTTACAATATATATATTTTTTACCAATCTACCAATAGTTGCCCTTCTTTGTGAGGCATTGGAAAACCTCCCTGGTCTTTGTGTTTGAATCTGTGAAATTCACTGCTCGACAGAGACCTTACAGATAATTATATGTGTGGGGTACAAAGATGAGGTAGTCATTCAAACATCATGTTAAACACTATTATTGAACACAGAGTGAGTCCATGCAACTTATTATGTGACTTGATAAGTACATCTTTACTCCTGAACTTGTTTAGTCTCCTTGCCATAACAAAGGGTTGAATACTTATTGACTCAAGACATTTCAGATTTACATTTTTAAATAATTTGTAAAAATTTCGAAAAACATAATTCGACTTTCACATTATGGGGTTTTGTGTTTAGGCCAGCGACAAAAAATAAATCTAAATGTATTCCATCTTAAATTCAGGCTGTAACAAAATGTGGAAAAGGTCAAGGGGTGTGAATACTTTCTGAAGGCTCTGTACTTACACCCCAACACACTCTGACGCCCAACACACACACTCTGACGCCCAACACACACACTCTGACGCCCAACACACACTCTGACGCCCAACACACACACTGACGCCCAACACACACACACTGACGCCCAACACACACACACTGACGCCCAACACACACACACACTGACGCCCAACACACACACACACTGACGCCCAACACACACACACACTGACGCCCAACACACACACACACACTGACGCCCAACACACACACACACACTGACGCCCAACACACACACACACACTGACGCCCAACATACACACACACACTGACGCCCAACACACACACACACACTGACGCCCAACACACACACACACACTGACGCCAAACACACACACACACTGACGCCAAACACACACACACACACACACACTGACGCCAAACACACACACACACACACACTGACGCCAAACACACACACACACACACACTGACGCCAAACACACACTGACGCCAAACACACACACACACACACACACTGACGCCAAACACACACACACACACACACACTGACGCCAAACACACACACACACACACACTGACGCCAAACACACACACACACACACACTGACGCCAAACACACACTGACGCCAAACACACACTGACGCCAAACACACACTGACGCCAAACACACACACACACACACTGACGCCAAACACACACACTGACGCCAAACACACACACACACACTGACGCCAAACACACACACACACACTGACGCCAAACACACACACACACACTGACGCCAAACACACACACACACACTGACGCCCAACACACACACACACTGACGCCAAACACACACACACATGCAGCTACAGCTTAGTCTACTATCTATCATTGTACAATATCTCAAGAGATAAAAGGTGGTCAAAGTTGACCCTTTACCCCACCATACCATAAGAGATGTCTTCATCACTGGAAAAGATAAACGGTTGAGCTTGATATCATTTAAAAGCTTACAAAAACAAGGTTGTCAAAACTATTTTTGGAATTTCTGGATGGAAAATAACAAAATAGAGCTCTGACCTCAAACCCCCGTCGAACACCTTTAGGATGGAATTGGGACCGTCGACTGCGAGCCAGGTCTAACCGCCCCCAACATCAGTGCCCGACCTCACTACTGCTCTCGTGGCTGAACGGAAGCAAGTTCCCCCCCCCCCACCGCAGCAACATTCCAACATTCTAGTGGAACATCTTCCCTGTTGCCATAGCAGCCACAGTCTCACCAATATTTTCTAAACCTTTAAACCCTCGATTCTCACCTTTGCCGATGTGCCTGCGCGTGTTCTCTATGGTCGAGTTGCGGTTCACGTTAGACAGCAGGCCGAGGCAGAAGCGGTTGCGGTTATTGGACGGGTCGGTGAAGCCGTCGACCAGAACACTGGAGTCTGACGCCAGGTACGCCTCGCCCACGCGGTTATTCAGCTCATAGTACACTATAGAACACCAGTGTTTCGGTTCCTCGTAGGCTACCGGCTGGACATCTAGAGAGAGAGAGAGAGAGAGAGGGAGGGAGAGAGAGAGAAGAGACAGAGAAGAGAGACAGAGAGAGAGAGAGAAGAGACAGAGAGAGAGAGAGAAGAGACAGAGAGACAGAGAGACAGAGAAGAGAGAGAGACAGAGAGAGACAGAGAGAGAGAAGAGACAGAGAAGAGAGACAGAGAGACAGAGAAGAGAGAGAGAGAGACAGAGAAGAGACAGAAGAGAGAGACAGAAAGAGAAAGACAGGAGAGAGAGAGAGAGAGAGAGACAGAGCGAGAGAGAGACAGAGAGACAGAGCGAGAGAGAGACAGAGCGAGAGAGAGACAGAGCGAGAGAGAGACAGAGGAGAGAGAGAGACAGAGGAGAGAGAGAGACAGAGGAGAGAGAGAGACAGAGGAGAGAGAGAGACAGAGGAGAGAGAGAGAGACAGAGGAGAGAGAGAGAGAGACAGAGAGACAGAGAGACAGAGAGAGAGAGAGAGAGAGAGAGAGATAGAGAGAGAGAGAGAGAGGAGGGGAGGTTATTCAGATCATAGTACACCAGTGTTCGGGTTCCTCATAGGCTACTGGATGGACATCTAGAGAGAGAGAGAGGAGGAAGGAGAGAGAGAGAGAGGAGAGAGAGGAGAGAGAGGAGGAAGGAGAGAGAGAGAGAGGAGAGAGAGGAGAGAGAGGAGGAAGGAGAGAGAGAGAGAGGAGGAAGGAGAGAGAGAGAGAGGCAGGAAGAGAGGATATTAAACGTCTACGGGCATACTGCGTTTCTGTGGTTACCTGGCCTGTTGTTGGTATCCAGGCCGGTTGGCATGGCGAGGAGGTTGGTTTCCATTGGCTGGGAGCAGTCCTGAGTCTGACAATCATCTGAAGGCATGTAGGCTGGGGGCGGGGTGTCAGCTGTGTTACAACACACCTTTTATTAGCCAACAACAACCCATGGCATAGGAACCTAATTGAACACAGCTCGTATAGAGTCAGACGCTCCAGGTAAGCTGCAGAGGAGAGGAGAGAGAGGGAGGAAAGAGGAGAGAGAGAGGGAGAGGGAGGAAAGAGGAGAGAGAGAGGGAGAGGGAGGAAAGAGGAGAGAGAGAGAGAGGGAGGAAAGAGAGGAAAGAGGAGAGAGAGAGGAAAGAAAGAGGAAAGAGGAGAGAGAGAGGAAAGAAAGAGGGAGGAAGAGGAGAGAGAGAGGAAAGAAAGAGGAGAGACAGGGAGGAAAGAGGGAGGAAGAGGAGAGAGAGAGGAAAGAGGGAGGAGGGAGGAAAGAGGGATGAAAGAGGGAGGAAAGAGGGAGGAAAGAGGAGAAAGAGTGAGGAAAGAGGAGAAAGAGTGAGGAAAGAGGAGAGAGAGAGGGAGGAAAGAGGAGAGAGAGAGGAAGGAAAGAGGAGAGAGAGAGGAAGGAAAGAGGAGAGAGAGAGGAAGGAAAGAGGAGAGAGAGAGGAAGGAAAGAGGAGAGAGAGAGGAAGGAAAGAGGAGAGAGAGAGGAAGGAAAGAGGAGAGAGAGAGGAAGGAAAGAGGAGAGAGAGAGGAAGGAAAGAGGAGAGAGAGAGGAAGGAAAGAGGAGAGAGGAAGGAAAGAGGAGAGAGAGAGGAAGGAAAGAGGAGAGAGAGGGGGAGGAAAGAGGAGAGAGAGGGGGAGGAAAGAGAGAGAGGGGGAGGAAAGAGGAGAGAGAGAGGAAAGAGGAGAGAGAGAGGAAAGAGGAGAGAGGAAGGAAAGAGGAGAGAGAGGGGGAGGAAAGAGGAGAGAGAGGGGGAGGAAAGAGGAGAGAGAGAGGAAGGAAAGAGGAGAGAGAGAGGAAGGAAAGAGGAGAGAGAGAGGAAGGAAAGAGGAGAGAGAGAGGAAAGAGGAGAGAGAGAGGAAAGAGGAGAGAGAGAGGAAAGAGGAGAGAGAGAGGAAAGAGGAGAGAGGAAGGAAAGAGGAGAGAGAGGGAGGAAAGAGGAGAGAGAGAGGAAAGAGGAGAGAGAGAGGAAAGAGGAGAGAGGAAGGAAAGAGGAGAGAGGAAGGAAAGAGGAGAGAGGAAGGAAAGAGGAGAGAGAGGGAGGAAAGAGGAGAGAGGAAGGAAAGAGGAGAGAGAGGGAGGAAAGAGGAGAGAGGAAGGAAAGAGGAGAGAGGAAGGAAAGAGGATAGAGGAAGGAAAGAGGAGAGAGAGGGAGGAAAGAGGAGAGAGAGGGAGGAAAGAGGAGAGAGGAAGGAAAGAGGAGAGAGAGGGAGGAAAGAGGAGAGAGGAAGGAAAGAGGAGAGAGAGAGGAAAGAGGAGAGAGAGAGGAAAGAGGAGAGAGAGGAAGGAAAGAGGGAGGAAAGAGGGAGGAAAGAGGAGAGAGAGGAAAGAGGAGAGAGAGGGAGGAGAGAGAGCGCTCCAGAGGTGAGCCTGCTCGGGACCAGTCTTACCCGGGACGTGGAAGGGGCTGTCTGGGTCGGAGCTAAGTGGAGAGTGGGGGAACGCGGAGATACTGCTGGACCCACTGCCGGGCGAACTGGGGAAGCTGTTGCCAGGGGAACAAGGGAACGCCAACCCTCCGTTGCCGCCCCCGCCCGGAGGGAAGGATTCTGGGAAAGTGGCGTTGTGGGGCATGAGAGGCTCATTCTGGTCGATGGCACCATGGTAACGAGGCTGCATCCCTGGCCTCGCTGTGAGGTCGTTGTTCCTAGGGACCAGGACAGGGGGCAGCACTGAGGAGGGGGTAGAGAGGGGGGGGTAGAGAGAGGGGGGTAGAGAGGTGGGGGAGAGAGAAGTGGGGGAGAGAGAGGGGGGTAGAGAGGTGGGGGAGAGAGAAGTGGGGGAGAGAGAGGGGGGTAGAGAGGTGGCGGGAGAGAGAGGTGCGGGAGAGAGAGGGGGAGAGAGAGAGGGGGAGAGAGAGGGGGGAGAGAGGGGGGGAGAGAGAGAGGGGGAGAGAGAGAGGGGGAGAGAGAGAGGGGGGTAGAGAGAGGGGGGGTAGAGAGAGGGGGGGGTAGAGAGAGAGGGGGGTAGAGAGAGAGGGGGGTAGAGAGAGAGGGGGGTAGAGAGAGAGAGAGGGGTAGAGAGAGAGAGAGGGGTAGAGAGAGAGAGAGGGGTAGAGAGAGAGAGGGGAGTAGAGAGAGAGGGGGGTAGAGAGAGGGGGAGAGAGAGAGGGGGAGAGAGAGAGGGGGAGAGAGAGAGAGGGGGAGAGAGAGAGAGGGGGAGAGAGAGAGAGGGGGGAGAGAGAGGGGGGGAGAGAGAGAGGGGTAGAGAGAGAGAGAGGGGTAGAGAGAGAGAGAGGGGTAGAGAGAGAGAGAGGGGTAGAGAGAGAGAGGGGGGGAGGTGGAAGGTGTCAGTCCCCTGTCAATAAGGCAAGTTGGCGCTATTTCCATACAGCTAAAACCTTGTTTCAATTTCAGATAGTATACTTGTTATTATAAACTGGGTTGTTCGACCCTGAATGCTGATTGGCTGAAAGCTGTGGTATATCAGACCGTATACCACGGGGTATGACAAAACATTTGTTTTTACTGCTCTAATTACGTTGGTAACCAGTTTATAACAGCAATAAGGCACCTCAGGGGTCTGTGGTATATGGTCAATATACCACAGCTAAGGGCTGTACCCAGGCACTCTGCGGTAAGAACAGCCCTTAGCCGTGGTACACTATATATACACAAAAGTATGTGGACACTGCTTCAAATTAGTGTCTTCGGCTCTTTCAGCCACACCCGTTGCTGACATGTGTATAAAAATCGAGAACACAGCCATGCAATCTCCATAGACAAACATTTCCTGTTGAATGGCCCGTACTGAAGAGCTCAGTGGCTTTCAACGTGGCACCGTCATAGGATGCCACCTTTCCAACAAGTCAGTTCATCAAATTTCTGCCCTGCTAGAGCTGCCCAGGTCAACTGTAAGTGCTGTTATTGTGAAGTGGAAACGTCTAAGAGCAACAATGGCTCAGCTGCGAAGTGGTAGGCAACACAAGCTCACAGAACAGGACCGCTTAGTGCTGAAGCGCGTAAAAATCGTCTGTCCTCGGTTCCAACACTCATTACCGAGTTCCAAACTGCCTCTGGAAGCAACGTCAGCACAATAACTGTTCGTCTGGAGATTCATGAAATGGGTTTCCGTGGCCGAGCAGCCGCACACAAGCCTAAGATCACCATGCGCAATGCCAAGCATCGGGTGGAGTGGTGTAAAGCCCGCCGCCATTGGCGGAGCAGTGGATACGTGTCCTCTGGATTGATGAATCACGCTTCACCATCTGGCAGTCCGACGGACTAACCTGGGTTTGGCGGATGCCAGGAGAACGCTACCTACCCCAATGCATAGTGCCAAGTTTGGTGGAGAAGGAAACTTTGTAGTTGGCACTTTTCACTGGGGCAGGTAGCGTTCTCCTGGCATCCGCTCGGTAGTGAGGCTTCCAACTTTGTGGCAACAGTAGTTTGAGGAAGGCCCTTTCCTGTTTCAGCATGACAATGCCCCCGTGCACAAAGCAAGGTCCACATACTTTTGTCAATTTAGTGTATATTGGCCATTTAACCCCTCCTGCCTCACACCACCACGCCCCCTCCTGCCTCACACCCCCTCCTGCCTCACACCACCACACCCCCTCCTGCCTCACACCACCACGTCCCCTCCTGCCTCACACCACCACGTCCCCTCCTGCCTCACACCACCACACCCCCTCCTGCCTCACACCCCCTCCTGCCTCACACCACCACACCCCCTCCTGCCTCACACCACCACGTCCCCTCCTGCCTCACACCACCACGTCCCCTCCTGCCTCACACCACCACACCCCCTCCTGCCTCACACCCCCTCCTGCCTCACACCCCCTCCTGCCTCACACCCCCTCCTGCCTCACACCCCCTCCTGCCTCACACCCCCTCCTGCCTCACACCCCCTCCTGCCTCACAGCACCACACCCCCTCCTGCCTCACAGCACCACACCCCCTCCTGCCTCACAGCACCACACCCCCTCCTGCCTTATACTCACTAGGGCTGTCCACTCTCTTGTAGTGGTAGGGGTTGATACAGACATCTTTATGTTTGGCTGTGAAGGGGAATTGGCAGCACTCCAAGGCCTTGAGCTCGTGGTGAGACTGTAGGTCGGGCCACCTCCACACTCTGCAGTAGATGACGTGGGGAAGACCTTTACGATGGGATACCTGGAGACGACCGTCCAACGACCGAGGGATGGTCACACACTTGCCTGGTGGGAGAGGGGAGAGGGTTTAGACACACACACACACACACACACACACACACACACACAAAACACTGTCTTACACATTCCTCCCACTAGAACACTCACTAGGTTGTCCGGGGCAGCTGAGGGCCTTCTCCAGCTCCTCCATCGCGCCCTTCCTCTTCTTCAGTTTCTTCACCAGGGCGTCCACAGCCTTCTCTGCCCACTTCTCCTCCTCATCCCCCTGTTTCCATCCCAGCAGCCTCTTCACCGCTGGGCTGGTGAAGGAGAAGAGTGACGTCACGTTCATCTTGATGACGACGTAGAGAAGGGCGGGGCCTTTGTGGAGAATATCCTCAAATACAGGTGTACACACTCACACACACGGGTACGGTGCTCTCACACACACGGGTACGGTGCTCTCACACACACGGGTACGGTGCTCTCACACACACACGGGTACGGTGCTCTCACACACGGGTACGGTGCTCTCACACACACGGGTACGGTGCTCACACGCACACGGGTACGGTGCTCTCACACACACGGGTACGGTGCTCACACACACACGGGTACGATGCTCTCACACACACGGGTACGGTGCTCTCACACACACGGGTACGGTGCTCTCACACACAGGTACTCAGTATCTCCCTCTCAAACACACATACAGATGCACACTAAGTAGTGTGGAGTGGATCACACTCCGTGTTGTTGTGCCCTAGCTAGCCTCTGGTCTGTAGAGGGTTAATGCATGGAGGGATCTAGGTTGGCCAGTTGTGTTGGGCAGTCGTAGGACCAGATCAGGCTCCTTACAGCACACCTGAGAGATAAAGAGAGAGAGACAGACAGCACACCTGAGAATGAGAGACAGACAGTACGACGGAGAGGCAGGCAGCCCACCTGAGAGAGAGAGAGAGAGAGAGAGAGAGAGAGAGAGAGAGAGAGAGAGAGAGAGAGAGAGAGAGAGAGGAGACCAACAGTTTGGCCATAAGAGGACAGGCAGCGCACCCGAGAGAGAGAGAGACAGGCAGCGCACCCGAGAGAGAGAGAGAGAGACAGGCAGCGCACCCGAGAGAGAGAGAGAGAGAGAGAGAGAGAGAGAGAGAGACAGGCAGCGCACCCGAGAGAGAGACAGACAGTACGACGGAGAGGCAGGCAGCCCACCTGAGAGAGAGAGAGAGAGAGTGAACAACATACCAATTAGGATCTGGCTAAAAATACTTGAATCAGTCATAGAGCCCATTGCCCTTTATGGTTGTGAGGTCTGGGGTCCGCTCACCAACCAAGATTTCACAAAATGGGACAAACACCAAATTGAGACTCTGCATGCAGAATTCTGCAAAAATATCTTCCGTGTACAACGTAGAACACCAAATAATGCATGCAGAGCAGAATTAGGCCGATACCCACTAATTATCAAAATCCAGAAAAGAGCCGTTAAATTCTACAACCACCTAAAAGGAAGCGATTCCCAAACCTTCCATAACAAAGCCATCACCTACAGAGAGATGAACCTGGAGAAGAGTCCCCTAAGCAAGCTGGTCCTAGGGCTCTGTTCACAAACACAAACACACCCCACAGAGCCCCAGGACAACAGCACAATTAGACCCAACCAAATCATGAGAAAACAAAAAGATAATTACTTGACACATTGGAAAGAATTAACAAAAAAACAGAGCAAACTAGAATGCTATTTGGCCCTAAACAGAGAGTACACAGTGGCAGAATACCTGACCACTGTGACTGACCCAAACTTAAGGAAAGCTTTGACTATGTACAGACTCAGTGAGCATAGCCTTGCTATTGAGAAAGGCCGCCGTAGGCAGACATGGCTCTCAAGAGAAGACAGGCTATGTGCTCACTGCCCACAAAATGAGGTGGAAACTGAGCTGCACTTCCTAACCTCCTGTCAAATGTATGACCATATTAGAGAGACATATTTCCCTCAGATTACACAGATCCACAAAGAATTTGAAAACAAATCCAATTTTGATAAACTCCCATATCTACTGGGTGAAATTCCACAGTGTGCCATCACAGCAGCAAGATTTGTGACCTGTTGCCACAAGAAAAGGGCAACCAGTGAAGAACAAACACCATTGTAAATACAACCCATATTTATGCTTATTTATTTTAACTTGTGTGCTTTAACCATTTGTACATTGTTACAACACTGTATATATATAATATGACATCTGTAATGTCTTTCTTGTTTTGAAACTTCTGTATGTGTAATGTTTACTGTTAATTTGTATTGTTTATTTCACTTTTGTGTATTATCTACCTCACTTGCTTTGGCAATGTTAACACATGTTTCCCATGCCAATAAAGCCCCTTGAATTGAATTGAATTGAATTGAGAGAGAGAGAGAGAGAGAGAGAGAGAGAGAGAGGAGACCAACAGTTTGGCCATAAGAGGACAGGCAGCGCACCCGAGAGAGAGAGAGACAGGCAGCGCACCCGAGAGAGAAAGAGAGACAGGCAGCGCACCCGAGAGAGAGAGAGAGAGAGAGAGACAGGCAGCGCACCCGAGAGAGAGAGAGAGAGAGAGAGAGAGAGAGAGAGAGAGAGAGACAGGCAGCGCACCCGAGAGAGAGAGAGAGAGACAGGCAGCGCACCCGAGAGAGAGAGAGAGAGAGAGACAGGCAGCGCACCCGAGAGAGAGAGAGAGAGAGAGAGAGAGAGAGAGAGAGAGAGAGAGACAGGCAGCGCACCCGAGAGAGAGAGAGAGAGAGACAGGCAGCGCACCCGAGAGAGAGAGAGAGAGAGAGAGAGAGACAGGCAGCGCACCCGAGAGAGAGAGAGAGAGAGAGACAGGCAGCGCACCCGAGAGAGAGAGAGAGAGACAGGCAGCGCACCCGAGAGAGAGAGAGAGAGAGAGAGAGAGACAGGCAGCGCACCCGAGAGAGAGAGAGAGACAGGCAGCGCACCCGAGAGAGAGAGAGAGTTCACCAACCCAAACCAACCCCATAGAGCCTCGGGACAGCCCTCAGAAAATCTGGCCCAACCAAATCATCACAAAACAAAAAAAAAAATATATAACCTATTGGAAAGACACCACAAAAAATCAAAGTAAACTTCAATGCTATTTGGCTCTAAACAGACAGTACATGGTGGCAGACTATCTGACCACTGTGACTGATAGAAAACTGAGGAAAACATTGACTAGGTACAGACTCAGTGAGCACAGTCTAGCTATAGAGACCGGTCGTCACAGACAAACCTGGCTGCCCAGGGAGGACAGGCTGTGCTCACTCTGCTCCAGGGGAGAGGTAGAGACAGAAGTGCATTTCCTACTACACTGTGACAAATACTCAGACCTAAGAGCATATTTCTTTCCCAAAATTATAATTCAATACAAAGAATTTGAAACTATAAAAGATGAAGAAAAATTCAAATATTTGTTGGGTGAAAAGCCAAAATGTGCAGTTTTGGCAGCCAAATATGTGTCCTCCTGCCACAGCCTGAGGGACAGCCAGTGAAAAATGCAAAGTAATGTTGATAATATTTCCCATTTAGCTTAGTTTTGTTTTGTCTTTCGTACCAGGTCATGTGTCTTCTCAGTCATGTTGACACTGGTCTACTACTGTTGCTTTAATGTATTGTTGTTCTGATTAATATTGTTGTTGTAGCTGTTATTAATGGTAATCCCATGTCCACTACTACTATTATTATTGCTGTTAGTCCCACCATTTATTTATATATAAATATATATATATTTTGTGTATATATATACATATATATTTTATTGAAATTTTTCGATATGTATACTTTGACAATGTAAGTAATAATAACTTGCCATGTCAATAAAGTCAATTGAATTGAATTGAATTGAGAGAGAGACAGGCAGCGCACCCGAGAGAGAGAGAGAGAGAGAGAGAGAGAGAGAGAGAGAGAGAGAGAGAGACAGGCAGCGCACCCGAGAGAGAGAGAGACAGGCAGCACACCTGAGAGAGAGACAGGCAGCACACCTGAGAAAGAGAGACAGACAGTACGACGGAGAGGACAGGCAGCACACCTGAGAGAGAGAGACAGGCAGCGCACCCGAGAGAGAGAGACAGGCAGCACACCTGAGAGAGAGACAGGCAGCACACCTGAGAGAGAGACAGGCAGCGCACCCGAGAGAGAGAGAGACAGACAGCACACCTGAGAGAGAGAGACAGACAGTTCAGTCAGAATTGGACAGACAGCACAGCAGCTTAACTCTCAAACTAACCCGCCCTAGATCTGAAAGAATCTGCTAGCTGTAAACTATCCTTCTCATTTCACTGTCTGGCCTGCCTGATGCTCCATCCACTACCGCATAAGATACAACACATTTCCCTGCTTCTATCTGCAGGATAGATAGCTGGAAAAAATCAATGTCTCCAGGCACGGACGGCCATGGAGCGGTTTAATTGGGAGATGGAGATGTGGAGGGCCAGGGGAGAGTGTTATGTTGCAACCACAATCCTGGCTTTGCCTCCCCCCTTAGGGACACTCTCCTATCCCGCCTTGTGGAGAGCGAAGCTACATTGTTTATGACCGACCAGGAGACAGGCCTGTAGCTTGCCCGGTCTGAGAGCACTTTCAACCGACCTGGGCTACAGACAGAGACGGCCTGTCAACCATTCCAGTGGTGGTCGATGTAATCGTTGCTACAAGGAGAAATCATAACAAATAAAAATCTGTTTCTAACTACATACGACTGTTATTTCTACAGGGAGAGAAAACGGTGTCTTAAACATAATAACGTTCATCGTTTAACCGATTTTAAACGGATAAAATATATCTGTAAATAAAAAATAAAAAAACGGTTTATGATCAGATAGGCCTACACGGTATGGTGATAGTCTTGTCTGGATGAGGACGACAATAGAGCGAAAAGTTGGACGACTCTGGAATCGTAAAATAACTCTTACTCTAGTTTGAGCTTCGAACAAGCGATTTAAGCAAACAATTTCTTCGGAAAAACATAGGACTGTTGTTTATATGTATTTAAATTATAGGAAGCATTTACATTACCGTGCTTTAACAGACGTTATTTTGTTTTAAAGCGCTCCAAAACAGCACCGGACTCCTCACCTCCCGCTTGCCGGACTCTAGCGTCACCGTAGGGCAGAACCACTGGCAAAACGCCCTCCCTGTGAGCACTGCGTAGGAGGCGGGGCAAAAACAAATGATAAGCCAAGGCAAGACATGTACATTATATATAAGGTTATATTATAGGGTTATCGTATAAGGTTTTCCATTCTCTCTGACATTTAAAAATATATATATATTTGTATAATTTATAAATAACAACATATAGGCCTAATATTATAATAAACATGTAAGAAAATATAGAAATATAACCAAAAGATAGTTTCCAACGATCTCTGGTAGAACTCCTATTGAGAATGTGTTAAATGGAGAAAAATATATATATATATATATTATATCTTGTTAAGTAAGTAGTTGTTAGTGTTGAAAAATGTTGAGAGATAATTCACCACCAATCACAAACAACCTTACAAATCAAATGTTTATATTCTGTTTGTAGACCTTTTCGCTATCATTTGTTACTTTTGTTACAGTTTGTTTGGAAAAGAGAAGGGAATCTGTGTGGGGCAAGATGGGTAATGTAGTTCTCTTGGCACTCTGCCCTGCGCACAGGAGGGGCGTGTTGCCTACAACTCCCAACGGCCAGTCGAGTTACCAAACTTCAGTGAGAGTGGGACAGCGAGGAGGCTGTCAAACAATCGTGGATTAATAAGATAGAAGCTATTTCTTTAGTTATTGTGGGAATGCATGTTAGCTATGTCATCTATTTAATTGTACTAGATAGCGAGCTAATCAAGCTAACATAACACACGCTATCTTTAGTCTTTAATTGACAGTCTAGAAAAAAATGAGATAGGGGTATAAGGAATGTTTTGGTGAAAACGAAAGCTTGACGCTTCCTTTTTTCTTCCCAGAAACAAAACAGCAGTCATTTGCCATAGATTGTTTCCTGGTTTCATTGCTCAGTCTGAATGGGTAACGTTTATATTGTTAGCTAGCCAGAAAGCTAACTAACTGACGCGAGTGCCTCTAGCGAGACTTTCAAGACTCAACAGCATCGACAAAAACGAACACAACCAAGCTAAGCCAACTATGGACGGATGTCAACCAAACATGCAGCAAAGTAACGCCGAAAGAGGTGTGGAAAAATGTATGGACGAATACCTAAAATCCATCGGGTTTCACCGGAAAAAAATTGCCAAAGATGGCTCGTGTCTGTTTCGGGCTGTAGCTGAACAGGTAAAGTGAACGCTAACGTTACTCACATGACAAATCAGAAAAGTCAAGACGGCTAATTTTAGCTTTCATGCTAGCTTGTTTAGCTTCGTAGCTATTTCCAAGATGAAACTGATCAACGGTGTTTCACTCACACACTCTTTCCATGCACGTGTTTTCAATCAATGGTGTTTTTCACCTACTCATCCTCACGTTGAAGTCGATACAAATATAATTTATATATTGCAAACATTCTTAACTTGAATCCCAACTAATAAAAACAATGGCAACTTTATTTTTTACTTTCAGGGAAACTTGGTCCAGGGGGAATTTTGGCTGTTAGCTAAGGTAGCTAACCAAATCAGCTAGTCAGTGTGTTGGTCCAGTCTTGGTAGTTATGTTAGCCCGCTAGCTAGTTTGTCAAGCCTGTAGTTTTCTAGCTAGTTTAGCGCACTCTTTTTGACTGGGTTTTCGTGTGGTTTTCAGGTCTTACACTGTCAAAGCCTGCATACCAAAGTCCGTGCCACCTGTGTGCAGTATCTAAAGAAGAACAAGGAGAACTATGAAGCGGTAGGTAGCTAGTTAATAGGAAGGCCTCAAAACAACTAACGACTTGCACCAACTGCGTTATATTATATTGGCTAGAAGTGACATTCCCTCTCTCTTTCATCCCTCTCTCTCTCTCTCATCCCTCTCTCTTTATTGCTCTCCTCCAGTTCATAGAAGGTGACTTCGAGGAGTACTTAATCAAACTTGAGGACCCTCAGGTAAAGTGGTTATCCGTGTCAAAACACATCACTGTAACTCCAACCAATTTTAATTCCTGTACTTTAGGCATTTCTTAGGGTGCAGCTGATTCCTGTAATTATTTTTTTTGCAGCACTGGGTGGGAGAGGTGGAGATATGTGCACTGGCTCTGATGTACAAGTAAGATTTTGCATCATGTGTGTTTGTTTATATGTTAGTAGTTATTTACTGACGTTACAGCTTTGGTCTACTTCTCTAAATGCATTGTTGTTTCAGGAGAGATTTCATCATCTTCCAGACACCTGGTCAACGTCCTGTTCAAATCACTGACAACGGCTTTAATGACAAGGTAAAACAAACACACCGTGTCACAACACCGTGGCATCCTGATTCCTATTGCACTCACTACTTTTTAACCCGAGGCAAACTTTTGTGTTTGTGCTCGTTAGGTGCGTCTGTGCTTCCTGAACGGCAACCATTACGACAGTGTCTACCCCGTAGCGCATGTGAAGAATGCTGCCCTCTGCCAGTGTGAGTTAAGAACACACACACACACACAGTGAAGAGGTTAGATTAATCTGGCCCTGGGTATGGCCCGACATGTCATTGGGCGAAAGTGGGAAGGGAGCAGCGCCCTTCTCAAATAGAACAGGAATCTGTGCTGCTCAGTTGGCAACCAGGCAGCCTGGTGCATCGTCCAGATATGTTGGAATTTTCAAACTAGTTTTCATTAGGAAGGCAGTTGAAGTGTTTTTTAATCAAAAGCAATCACAGTGAAAACACAGAATCCTCTACAGAGCGGGTCACGCCTGGGAGGTAGCCTAATTCCAAATCAAATGCGATTTTTAAAACGTTCAGCCTGTGCGAAACATGCCTACACGGGGGAGCCTGGGCGATGTTAATGGAACCCCCCCCCCCTCAGTTTGTACCGCCTCTTGTGAAGAACACTGCCCTCTGTCTGCCAGTGTGAGTTCAGATGAGTCATCTCACCAGGTCTGTGCTATTAGCTGGTTATGCTGTATTGCCCACTACCATGGTCAATGACCACAGATCTGTAACCGGGCTACCATGCTATACATGTAGTTCGACCTTCCTATCAATGGAAATTCTGGAGTACATTCCATGAAATATATGTTGGGGCAAAGGTTTATCTATCAACAGAATAACAAGGCAATCAACAGGTTGTTTTTACTGATGTCTCTGTCGCTGTCTGTCGCTGTCTGTCGCTGTGTGTCGCTGTCTGTCGCTGTGTGTGTGTCCTGCTCTCTCTCTCTGCAGCCGTCCTGTACGAGCTCCTCTATGAGCGTGTGTGTGGCACGGACCGTTCCGTGTTGGCTCCCTGTCTGAAGGGCGGTACTGGTAACCGTGGTAACGACCTTCTAGAAGACGACCCGGACAATGAGCAGTGTCGTAGCAGCGACGAGTCGGACCTGGAGGGAGAGGACGCTCTCTGGTAGGAACAGCTCTTTTACAGATCCTAACCCAATGCAAGTCAACAGTAGCTATATGAGCAATTCCATGTTTCATGTCCAAATGATTTAGATTTAACTTCATTGACGCAATCCATTTTTAGATAATTTTTAGAGGCTTGGATGATTTGGACATGAAACATGAAAATGCTAATATGGTTACCATTGACTTGCATTGAAATTGTGCCACAAATGCTATAATGTTTGCATTTGAAACGGTGACCATGTCCATATACGGCTCACCAGGTAAGGAAACCAATGTGGATGAACAATCCCTTTTTAACCATTAGATGGAAATCTCCGTTTCCATCAGCCACTAAGAGCTGACTTTTGGCAACGATAATTATATTTTAGAAAATAATTATATATATATATATACATTTAAAAAAGTATATATTAAATATACAATAATAATAATAAAATAATTGAAAAGCAGAGAAATAAAATTGTCATTTTGGTTATTAGCCTCTACACTGACTGACATAAGGCTTTATAGCTACACTGACTGACATAAGGCTTTATAGCCTCTACACTGACTGACATAAGGCTTTATTAGCCTCTACACTGACTGACATAAGGCTTTATTAGCCTCTACAATGACTGACATAAGGCTTTATTAGCCTCTACACTGACTGACATAATGCTTTATTAGCCTCTACACTGACTGACATAAGGCTTTATGGCCTCTACACTGACTGACATAAGGCTTTATGGCCTCTACACTGACTGACATAAGGCTTTATGGCCTCTACACTGACTGACATAAGGCTTTATGGCCTCTACACTGACTGACATAAGGCTTTATGGCCTCTACACTGACTGACATAAGGCTTTATGGCCTCTACACTGACTGACATAAGGCTTTATGGCCTCTACACGGACTGACATAAGGCTTTATGGCCTCTACACGGACTGACATAAGGCTTTATGGCCTCTACACGGACTGACATAAGGCTTTATGGCCTCTACACTGACTGACATAAGGCTTTATGGCCTCTACACTGACTGACATAAGGCTTTATGGCCTCTACACTGACTGACATAAGGCTTTATGGCCTCTACACGGACTGACATAAGGCTTTATGGCCTCTACACGGACTGACATAAGGCTTTATGGCCTCTACACGGACTGACATAAGGCTTTATTAGCCTCTACACGGACTGACATAAGGCTTTATTAGCCTCTACACGGATGGAAATACCAGTTGATGGAAATACATTTGACTGGTCATAGCTTATTGGTCTAAAGGTTAATTTGCATAAGTTAGTGGAATTTAAACTAGCACACAGATAGATTTTCCTCTCTGAGGCGCTTGTCGGAGGGAGAGCAGCTGCAAACAGCAAGTGCATTGTCAACAGAAGGCAGGCTTCCTCAGCGCCTCACACACCACTCTGCAATGAGCTGGAGGCTCAGTGTGTATTTCTCGGAAAACCGGTTACTTGTACCTGGAACATTTTACTACATATTAATTAAGGCATGTCTTTACCTTTGCTTTCAAAGTAGCCTAGCGGAAAAACAGACCGTATCCGTGGAGGGAATTATATCAGCTTTCTTTCGTTGTCCATGTGCCTTTTGCTAAATTTCATTGAGATAAAAATGTATTTTTCGAGAGAGACCTTGTCCAACCAAGACAGCAGCAGGCGGGGGGACATATCAGATATACTGGAACGACTTAAAAGACAGAGAAGTAATTCTAGCCACACACACACACCGACTTATCTCTCTCTGACTCCCAACTGCTGATTCATGTCTGGACATATACATACTGTATATCTACCAAAGAAAGGTCTGTTATTTGCTCACTAAAATATATGCAGTTTAAGGAACACAATTCATGAAATATGCTGTCTAGTGCAGTCAAAATATTAATGTATTGGTAATATCAGAGACTCACTTGGACTCTTCTTTTGAAGAAGCTGAGATTTCTATACATTGAGACAATATGTTCAGGAGGGACAGAAATAGATATGGGGGTGGAGTAGCAGTTTTACATCCAGAGTCATATTCCAGCAAAACAACGTCAGGACTTAATGTTGAATGGGTTAGAGGCACTATGGGTACATGTGCCTTTACCTCATCTGAAACCTATACTAGTTGGTTGCTGCTATAAGCCGCCTGGTGCTGATGTCAAAATATCACGAGGACATTAAAAAATAAGATGTTTTGACCTGAGACACACAGATTTCAATTACAGAAACATCTACACGTCATAGATTGAATAGAAAAATCTATCGCATGTACCATCGCACCCAGTGGTAATTTAACACTCCTATTCCTCAGCAAAATGTCAGTCCACCTAACTTCATAATAACAACCCACGCTAGTAGAGGTCTCCTCTTTCTAACTGGATATTTTCTTCTCTGTTACATGAAACCGTTCGCATGATGCCCTTTTGACAATGGTGTTTTCCTGCTAATTGCATTATGGAACGAACACTTTATAATGTGAAGAAATAATAGTTCATCCATTTTTTTTATATATATATTTTTTTTTAAATAAATTAAATCTAACTGTTATGATCTCTTGCATCAGACTTTAAAGAAAATGAAAATAATCATGTAGCTTAAGCCTACTGATTGTATGAATTTGGGGATCTATCGTCCCACAATTGTCCCAGAGTCTGTTTGGACAGACAGATCACCTTTCTTACTATGGGAATAGTAGATTGACATGTTGGCTAGTGATTCTGCTGTTCCTTACTATAGTAGATTGACATGTTGGCTAGTGATTCTGCTGTTCCTTACTATAGCAGATTGACATGTTGGCTAGTGATTCTGCTGTTCCTTACTATAGCAGATTGACATGTTGGCTAGTGATTCTGCTGTTCCTTACTATAGTAGATTGACATGTTGGCTAGTGATTCTGCTGTTCCTTACTATAGTAGATTGACATGTTGGCTAGTGATTCTGCTGTTCCTTACTATAGTAGATTGACATGTTGGCTAGTGATTCTGCTGTTCCTTACTATAGTAGATTGACATGTTGGCTAGTGATTCTGCTGTTCCTTACTATAGTAGATTGACATGTTGGCTAGTGATTCTGCTGTTCCTTACTATAGTAGATTGACATGTTGGCTAGTGATTCTGCTGTTCCTTACTATAGTAGATTGACATGTTGGCTAGTGATTCTGCTGTTCCTTACTATAGTAGATTGACATGTTGGCTAGTGATTCTGCTGTTCCTTACTATAGTAGATTGACATGTTGGCTAGTGATTCTGCTGTTCCTTACTATAGTAGATTGACATGTTGGCTAGTGATTCTGCTGTTCCTTACTATAGTAGATTGACATGTTGGCTAGTGATTCTGCTGTTCCTTACTATAGTAGATTGACATGTTGGCTAGTGATTCTGCTGTTCCTTACTATAGTAGATTGACATGTTGGCTAGTGATTCTGCTGCTCCTTACTATAGTAGATTGACATGTTGGCTAGTGATTCTGCTGTTCCTTACTATAGCAGATTGACATGTTGGCTAGTGATTCTGCTGTTCCTTACTATAGTAGATTGACATGTTGCCTAGTGATTCTGCTGTTCCTTACTATAGTAGATTGACATGTTGCCTAGTGATTCTGCTGTTCCTTACTATAGTAGATTGACATGTTGGCTAGTGATTCTGCTGTTCCTTACTATAGTAGATTGACATGTTGGCTAGTGATTCTGATGTTCCTTACTATAGTAGATTGACATGTTGGCTAGTGATTCTGCTGTTCCTTACTATAGTAGATTGACATGTTGGCTAGTGATTCTGCTGTTCCTTACTATAGTAGATTGACATGTTGGCTAGTGATTCTGCTGTTCCCTACTATAGCAGATTGACATGTTGGCTAGTGATTCTGCTGTTCCTTACTATAGTAGATTGACATGTTGGCTAGTGATTCTGCTGTTCCTTACTATAGTAGATTGACATGTTGGCTAGTGATTCTGCTGTTCCTTACTATAGTAGATTGACATGTTGGCTAGTGATTCTGCTGTTCCTTACTATAGTAGATTGACATGTTGGCTAGTGATTCTGCTGTTCCTTACTATAGTAGATTGACATGTTGGCTAGTGATTCTGCTGTTCCTTACTATAGTAGATTGACATGTTGGCTAGTGATTCTGCTGTTCCTTACTATAGCAGATTGACATGTTGGCTAGTGATTCTGCCGTTCCTTACTATAGTAGATTGACATGTTGGCTAGTGATTCTGCCGTTCCTTACTATAGTAGATTGACATGTTGGCTAGTGATTCTGCTGTTCCTTACTATAGTAGATTGACATGTTGGCTAGTGATTCTGCTGTTCCTTACTATAGTAGATTGACATGTTGGCTAGTGATTCTGCTGTTCCTTACTATAGTAGATTGACATGTTGGCTAGTGATTCTGATGTTCCTTACTATAGTAGATTGACATGTTGGCTAGTGATTCTGCTGTTCCTTACTATAGTAGATTGACATGTTGGCTAGTGATTCTGATGTTCCTTACTATAGTAGATTGACATGTTGGCTAGTGATTCTGATGTTCCTTACTATAGTAGATTGACATGTTGGCTAGTGATTCTGCTGTTCCTTACTATAGTAGATTGACATGTTGGCTAGTGATTCTGCTGTTCCTTACTATAGTAGATTGACATGTTGGCTAGTGATTCTGCTGTTCCTTACTATAGTAGATTGACATGTTGGCTAGTGATTCTGCTGTTCCTTACTATAGCAGATTGACATGTTGGCTAGTGATTCTGCTGTTCCTTACTATAGTAGATTGACATGTTGGCTAGTGATTCTGCTGTTCGTTACTATAGTAGATTGACATGTTGGCTAGTGATTCTGCTGCTCCTTACTATAGTAGATTGACATGTTGGCTAGTGATTCTGCTGTTCCTTACTATAGTAGATTGACATGTTGGCTAGTGATTCTGCTGTTCCTTACTATAGTAGATTGACATGTTGGCTAGTGATTCTGCTGCTCCTTACTATAGTAGATTGACATGTTGGCTAGTGATTCTGCTGTTCCTTACTATAGTAGATTGACATGTTGGCTAGTGATTCTGCTGCTCCTTACTATAGTAGATTGACATGTTGGCTAGTGATTCTGCTGTTCCTTACTATAGTAGATTGACATGTTGGCTAGTGATTCTGCTGTTCCTTACTATAGCAGATTGACATGTTGGCTAGTGATTCTGCTGTTCCTTACTATAGCAGATTGACATGTTGGCTAGTGATTCTGCTGTTCCTTACTATAGTAGATTGACATGTTGGCTAGTGATTCTGCTGTTCCTTACTATAGTAGATTGACATGTTGGCTAGTGATTCTGCTGTTCCTTACTATAGTAGATTGACATGTTGGCTAGTGATTCTGCTGTTCCTTACTATAGTAGATTGACATGTTGGCTAGTGATTCTGCTGTTCGTTACTATAGTAGATTGACATGTTGGCTAGTGATTCTGCTGTTCCTTACTATAGTAGATTGACATGTTGGCTAGTGATTCTGCTGTTCGTTACTATAGTAGATTGACATGTTGGCTAGTGATTCTGCTGTTCCTTACTATAGTAGATTGACATGTTGGCTAGTGATTCTGCTGTTCCTTACTATAGTAGATTGACATGTTGGCTAGTGATTCTGCTGTTCCTTACTATAGTAGATTGACATGTTGGCTAGTGATTCTGCTGTTCCTTACTATAGTAGATTGACATGTTGGCTAGTGATTCTGCTGTTCCTTACTATAGTAGATTGACATGTTGGCTAGTGATTCTGCTGTTCCTTACTATAGTAGATTGACATGTTGGCTAGTGATTCTGCTGTTCCTTACTATAGTAGATTGACATGTTGGCTAGTGATTCTGCTGTTCCTTACTATAGTAGATTGACATGTTGGCTAGTGATTCTGCCGTTCCTTACTATAGCAGATTGACATGTTGGCTAGTGATTCTGCCGTTCCTTACTATAGCAGATTGACATGTTGGCTAGTGATTCTGCCGTTCCTTACTATAGCAGATTGACATGTTGGCTAGTGATTCTGCTGCTCCTTACTATAGTAGATTGACATGTTGGCTAGTGATTCTGCTGTTCCTTACTATAGTAGATTGACATGTTGGCTAGTGATTCTGCTGTTCCTTACTATAGTAGATTGACATGTTGGCTAGTGATTCTGCTGCTCCTTACTATAGTAGATTGACATGTTGGCTAGTGATTCTGCTGTTCCTTACTATAGTAGATTGACATGTTGGCTAGTGATTCTGCTGCTCCTTACTATAGTAGATTGACATGTTGGCTAGTGATTCTGCTGTTCCTTACTATAGTAGATTGACATGTTGGCTAGTGATTCTGCTGTTCCTTACTATAGCAGATTGACATGTTGGCTAGTGATTCTGCTGTTCCTTACTATAGCAGATTGACATGTTGGCTAGTGATTCTGCTGTTCCTTACTATAGTAGATTGACATGTTGGCTAGTGATTCTGCTGTTCCTTACTATAGTAGATTGACATGTTGGCTAGTGATTCTGCTGTTCCTTACTATAGTAGATTGACATGTTGGCTAGTGATTCTGCTGTTCCTTACTATAGTAGATTGACATGTTGGCTAGTGATTCTGCTGTTCCTTACTATAGTAGATTGACATGTTGGCTAGTGATTCTGCTGTTCCTTACTATAGTAGATTGACATGTTGGCTAGTGATTCTGCTGTTCGTTACTATAGTAGATTGACATGTTGGCTAGTGATTCTGCTGTTCCTTACTATAGTAGATTGACATGTTGGCTAGTGATTCTGCTGTTCCTTACTATAGTAGATTGACATGTTGGCTAGTGATTCTGCTGTTCCTTACTATAGTAGATTGACATGTTGGCTAGTGATTCTGCTGTTCCTTACTATAGTAGATTGACATGTTGGCTAGTGATTCTGCTGTTCCTTACTATAGTAGATTGACATGTTGGCTAGTGATTCTGCTGTTCCTTACTATAGTAGATTGACATGTTGGCTAGTGATTCTGCTGTTCCTTACTATAGTAGATTGACATGTTGGCTAGTGATTCTGCTGTTCCTTACTATAGTAGATTGACATGTTGGCTAGTGATTCTGCTGTTCCTTACTATAGCAGATTGACATGTTGGCTAGTGATTCTGCCGTTCCTTACTATAGCAGATTGACATGTTGGCTAGTGATTCTGCCGTTCCTTACTATAGCAGATTGACATGTTGGCTAGTGATTCTGCCGTTCCTTACTATAGTAGATTGACATGTTGGCTAGTGATTCTGCCGTTCCTTACTATAGCAGATTGACATGTTGGCTAGTGATTCTGCTGTTCCTTACTATAGCAGATTGACATGTTGGCTAGTGATTCTGCTGTTCGTTACTATAGCAGATTGACATGTTGGCTAGTGATTCTGCTGTTCCTTACTATAGCAGATTGACATGTTGGCTAGTGATTCTGCTGTTCCTTACTATAGCAGATTGACATGTTGGCTAGTGATTCTGCTGTTCCTTACTATAGTAGATTGACATGTTGGCTAGTGATTCTGCTGTTCCTTACTATAGTAGATTGACATGTTGGCTAGTGATTCTGCTGTTCCTTACTATAGTAGATTGACATGTTGGCTAGTGATTCTGCTGCTCCTTACTATAGTAGATTGACATGTTGGCTAGTGATTCTGCTGTTCCTTACTATAGTAGATTGACATGTTGGCTAGTGATTCTGCTGCTCCTTACTATAGTAGATTGACATGTCGGCTAGTGATGTTGGTTCGTGTTGGCTAGTGATGTCATGTTGGTTCGTTACTTGTCTTGTTGGCTTAGGGAAACTACAATGAACAATAATATATAAACTCAACATGCAACAATTTCTAAGATTTTACTGAGTTACAGTTCATATAAGGAAATCAGTCAATTTAAATAAATTCATTATGTCCTCATCTATGGATTTTACATGACTGGGAATACAGATATGAATCTTTTGTAGGAAACCAGTCAGTATCTGGTGTGACCACCATTTGCCTCATGCAGCTCAACACATCTCCTTCACATAGAGTTGATCAGGCTGTTGATTGTGGCCTGTGGAATGTTGTCCCACTTCCTCTTCAATGGCTGTGTGAAGTTGCTGGATATTGGCTGGAACTGGAACACGCTGTCGTACACGTCGATCCAGAGCATCCCAAACATGCTCAATGGGTGATATGTCTGGGGATTATGCAGGCCATGGAAGAACTGGGACATTTCCAGCTTCCAGGAATTGTGTACAGATCCTTGCAACATGGGGCCGTGCATTATCATGCAGAAACATGAGGTGATGGAGGCGGATGAATGGGAAGACATGGGCCTCAGGATCTCCAAACGGTATATCTGTGCATTCAAATTACCATCGATAAAATGAAATTGTGTTCATTGTTCGTAGCTTAGGCCTGCCCATACTATAACCCCACTGCCACCATGGGGCACTCTGTTCACAACGTTGACATCAGCAAACCGCTCGCCCACACGTCTGCCATCTGCCCGGTACAGCTGAAACCGGGATTCATCCGTGAAGAGGACACTTCTCCAGCGTGCCAGAGGCCATCGAAGGTGAGCATTTGCCAACTGAAGTCAGTTACGACGCCGAACTGCAGTCAGCCCAAGACCCTGGTGAGGACGAGCACGCAGATGAGCTTCCCTGAGACGGTTTCTGACAGTTTTTGAATAACTTCTTTGGTTTTGCAAACCCACAGTTTCATCAGCTGTCCGGGGGGCTGGCCGCAGATCCCACAGGTGAAGAAGCTGGATGTGGAGGTCCTGGACTGGCGTCGTTACATGCGGTTGTGAGGCCGGTTGGACGTACTGACAAATTCTCTAAAACGATGTTGGCGGCCGCTTATGGTAGAGAAATTAACATTAAGTTCTCTGGCAACAGCTCTGCTGGACATTCCTGCTGTCACCATGCCAACTGCCCACTCCCTCAACTTGAGACATCTGTGGCATTGTGTTGTGACAGAAATTCACATTTTAGTGTGGCCTTTTATTCCCCCAGCACAAGGTGCACCTGTGTAATCATCATACTGTTAAATCAGCTTCTTGATATGCCACACCGGTCAGGTGGATGGATTATCTTGGCAAAGGAGAAATTCTCACCAACAGGGATGTAAACAAATTTGTGCATGAAATTTGAGGGGGAAAAATAAGCTTTTTGTTCACATGGAACATTTCTGAGATCTGATATTTCAGCTCATGAAACGTTTTACCAACACTTTACATGTTGCGTTCACATTTTTGTTCAGTATAGATGTGGACAGTTATTTTATCAGAATTTTCTAAGGACTGCACATCGTTGCATCGTCTATTTGCGTGTTCTGTTAATGTGAATTACCATATTCTAAATCTTAATGATTTACTATATTATCTAATCAGCTTAAGCATTTTAATACATATTTGTCCGGTAAATTTCTCAAATGTTCAGTAAATGTAAAAAATGCTATCGGTTAAATGTCCGTCGCCACGGAAACCCTGGTCTGACTATAAGGTGTATGTGGTTGTGATCCACAGGAGCCATGATGGACCAGCTGGACCTGCAGCCCACAGGGGACTCACCGTTAAGGTAACTATAGGACACACACACACACACACACGCACACACGCACACACACACACAGTAGAGTAGGCTTCTTTCTCTTTTCTCGCTGTTATTGATCTCTCTCGGTTTATTGGTTATTGATTTGTAATTAACGGTTATTTTAAATTGGGATCCTGAATGTTACGGAAAAATGTTCACACTCGTACACCCCCCCCCCCCCCCCCCCACACCCACACAAAATTCTAATCACAATGCGGCTGGCTGCTCTTTCTCTTCGCTGATGATGCCAGTGTGTGTTCAGTCTTCGGTCTGTCCTTTAGAATATCCTAGCCAGCATAAGGCACTACATCGCGTTGAGGCGTCACTACAGCCCCGGGTTTGATCCCAGGCTGTGTCACAGCTGGCCGTGACCGGAAGCACCATGAGGCGGCGCACAGTTGGCCCAGCGTCGTCCGGGGTCAGGGGATGGTTTGGCCCCGCCTGGGATTTCCTTTGTCCCATCGCACTCTTGCGACTCCTTATGGCGGGCCTGCAAGCTGATTTCGGTCGTCAGTTGGACAGCGTTTCCCTACTGACGCATTGGTGCGGCTGGCTTCTGGGTTAAGCGAGCGGTGTGTCTAGAAGCAGTGCGACGCTGTCATCAAGGCGAAGGGTGGCTACTTTGAATCATAAAATATATTTGGATTTGTTTTAACACTTTTTTTGGTTACTACATGATTCCATATGTGTTATTTCATAGTTTTGATGTCTTCACTATTATTCTACAATGTAGAAAATAGTAAAATTATAGAAAAACCCTTGAATGAGTTGACGTGTCCAAACCTTTGATTGGTACTGTATATATATATATATATATATATATATATATATATATATATATATATATCCATTGATGATCGGCCCGTGCTTTATTTTAGCTGCGAGAATCTTAGGAGTGGATTCAAAAATTAGTTTTCTATTAAATGTATTTGGTAATTAACCAACTTTTTAAGTACTTTTTTTTCTTTCAGGCAGCTCTATTATTTGATTGACAGTTCTGGTCGCCTAGTGATGGAAGTTAGTCCCGCCTCAGAAGCGGTATTCCTTTACAGAGTAAAATGGTGCATCAACCAGGGAAGGTATTATTTGTCTGAATCTAAAAAGCCGTTGCGAACCCTTACAGACAAACGTGCCGCTTTCAAAGGTATATGACTGCGTTAGTATTCAGTCTGTTCTGTGTACCTAATATAAACTGTATACGTCTATTCATTTTTAAAACTGGTCTACCTTCAGACGAGTCTTGCCTGGTGTCAACGGTACAGGCTGGTGGCGGAGGTATATGACTGCGTTAGTATCCAGTCTGTTCTGGAGGCGACGGGGGGGTACGACCCGGTACTAGATGGGTGAACCTAATAAACTGCGGTCATGCTTGCCTAGTTGGACCATTATTCTGTGTTGTGAATTGATGTGGAATTTTATCCTTTTTTTCTTATCGTTTTAATTATTATTATTATTATTATTATTATTATTTTTTTATGGCAGTTTAAACGTTAAGCAGAATTGTCCATTTGTCACATCCCTTGGTTGTTTATTGGTTGGTTATTTGCTGTGTGTTTCAGGGTCGAGGAGGTCCACCCTTCTCCAACAGGGTCAGACGTTCTCTCAACCCTCTCCTCTACAGAAACACTGAGTACGATGTCTGGGTCAAGTCCAAGAGAGGTACATTTTTAAGATAATTCATTTGAATCCAATTCCCATCAGTTACATCCAAAGAAGTATTTCTGTCTTTCAGAAGACATGGACACTAAGGGATATAGAAAGCACTTTGTCCATACGGCTAGTCTGACCGCTGATACAGCAGTAGGTCATCTGTAGGTCACGTGCTGTTAACCTGTGTACGACAGCTAGCCTAGCGGTTAAGAGTGTTGGGCCAGTAACCGAAAGGTCACTGATTCAGGATCCCCTGAACAGGCAAGGTGGGTGGGGGGGGGGGGGGGGAAATCTGCCTTTCTGTCCTTGAGCAAGGCCGTTAAACCCCCCCCCCCCCCCCAACAACTGTTCCCCGGGCGCTGGTTTAGGGGTTAAATGCGGGAGACACATTTCCGGTGATGCATTGTTGTGCAACTGAAGGATACCTATCTGATAGGTATCTCATACAGGTTAATATACACTACATTTTTTTTTATTTTACTTTTATTTAACTAGGCAAGTCAGTTAAGAACAAATTCTTATTTACAATGACGGTCTAGGAACAGTGGGTTAACTGCCTTGTTCAGGGGCAGAACGACAGATTTTTACCTTGTCAGCTCTGGGATTCGATCTTGCAACCTTTCGGTTACTAGTCCAACGCTCTAACCACTAGGTTACCTGCCGCCTCTACACTCTAACCACTAGCATACCTGCCGCCTCTACACTCTAACCACTAGGATACCTGCCTCCTCTACACTTTAACCACTAGGATACCTGCCTCTACACTCTAACCACTAGGCTACCTGCCTCCTCTACACTCTAACCACTAGGCTACCTGGCTCCTCTACACTCTAACCACTAGGCTACCTGCCTCCTCTACACTCTAACCACTAGGATACCTGCCTCCTCTACATTCTAACCACTAGGATACCTGCCTCCGCTACACTCTAACCACTAGGATACCTGCCTCCTCTACACTCTAACCACTAGGATACCTGCCTCTACATTCTAACCACTAGGATACCTGCCTCCTCTACATTCTAACCACTAGGATACCTGCCTCCTCTACACTCTAACCACTAGGATACCTGCCTCCCCCAATGACCAACAGTATTTGGACACCTTCTCGTCCGACATGTCATTCCAAAATCATGGGCATTAATATGGAGTTGGTCCCTCTTTGCTGCTATAACAGCCTCCACTCTTCTTGGAAGGCTTTCCACTAGATGTTGGAACATTGCTGCAGGGACTTGCTTCCATTCAGCCACGAGCGTTAATGAGGTCGGTCACTGATGCTGGGAAATTAGGCCTGGCTCGCAGTCGGTGTTCCAATTCATCCCAAAGGTGTTCGATGGGGTTGAGGTCAGGGCTCTGTGCAGGCCAGTCAAGTTCTTCCACACCGATCTCAACAAACCATTTCTGTATGGACCTCGCTTTGTGCACAGGGGCATTGTCATGCTGAAACAGGAAAGGGCCTTCCCCAAACTGTTGCCACAAAGTTGGAAGCACAGAATCGTCTATAATGTCATTGTATGCTGTAACGTTAAGATTTCCCTTCGCTGGAACTAAGGGGCCCGAACCATGAAAAACAGCCCCAGACCATTATTCCTCCTCCACCAAACTTTACAGTTGGCAATATGCATTGGGGCAGGTAGCGTTCTCCTGGCATCCGCCAAACCCAGATGTTTTCTGCCAGATGTTGAAGCATCGCTCCAGCTTTTCTTTTTTTCTTTCTTTCAAATACAAAAGTTTCAGTTTTTATTTTTTGGGGATTAAATAGTATTTCAATAGTTTTTTTTTAAATTTTAGTTTCAGATGTCATTTACTATAATAACCTTGTTACCTGTCATGGTGATTTTGTTCACCTGTTATAACTTGGTTATTCCCTGTTTCAGCTCAGCAGAAGCTGGATTTCTGCATCGCCGCTGGGATGCAGTATACAGTGGGAGACAAGTGCAAGGTACGGTGTGTGTGAGGTCTTCTCTCCACTGACTGTTTTTGTGTGGATGCTCTCTGATAGTGTAGTTCTGTCCCGCCCCCTCTAGGTTCGCCTTGACAACGGTGGACGTTACTATGGCGCCTACATACAGGAAGTGTCGCCTGACAACGGGCCCGTCACTGTCTTCATAGAGGAACTGGGCAAGAGGTAGGTCATCTTTCTCCTTTTATATTATCTTTGTTCTCTGATTTACTCTTTATTTATTATATAATATACATTTTTGTGTTTGTCCAGACACACTGTGTCCCTCTGGAACCTGCGCCCTCCCACAGATGAGACGTTGTCCTGGAGCACGGTGGCCCGAGACGGAAAGAGACTGAACAACGGCTCTGCTCCAAACTCTGGTAAGAACCCTGCAACTGTCCCCTAACCCCCTAATCTCTGGTAAGGGCCCTACAACTGTCCCCTAGCCCCCTAATCTCTGGTAAGGGCCCTACAACTGTCCCCTAGCCCCCTAATCTCTGGTAAGGACCCTACAACTGTCCCCTAGCCCCCTAATCTCTGGTAAGGACCCTACAACTGTCCCCTAGCCCCCTAATCTCTGGTAAGGACCCTACAACTGTCCCCTAGCCCCCTAATCTCTGGTAAGGGCCCTACAACTGTCCCCTAGCCCCCTAATCTCTGGTAAGGACCCTACAACTGTCCCCTAGCCCCCTAATCTCTGGTAAGGACCCTACAACTGTCCCCTAGCCCCCTAATCTCTGGTAAGGGCCTTAATAACCTTTCTAGGACACACGTTCCGCTAGCAGAACCCCTCAACAACATTCCGCTGAAAAGGCAGCGCGGGATTTTTTAATTTTTTTTGAAATATGTAACTTTCACACATTAACAAGTCCAATACAGCAAATGAAAGATAAACATCTTGTTAATCTACCCATCGTGTCCAATTTAAAAATAAAAAAAGCTTTACCGCGAAAACACAACATATGATTGTGTTAGATCTCCGCCAAGTCCAAAAAACACAGACATTTTCCCAGCCAAAGACAGGAGTCACAAAAAGCAGAAATAGAGAGAAAATGAATCACTAACCTTTGATCTTCATCAGATGACACTCATAGGACATCATGTTACACAATACATGTATGTTTTGTTCGATAATGTGCAGATTTATATCCCAAAAATCTCAGTTTACATTGGCGCCATGTTCAGAAATGCCTCCAAAATATCCGGAGAAATTGCAGAGAGCCACATCAAATAACAGAAATACTCATCATAAACTTTGATGAAAGATACATGTTTTACATAGAATTAAAGATACACTTGTTCTTAATGCAACCGCTGTGTCAGATTTCAAAAAAACTTTGCGGAAAAAGCAAACCATGCAATAATCTGAGAGGGCGTTCAGATAGAAACAACATTTCTCCGCCATGTTGGAGTCAACAAAAATATGAAATTACATCATAAATATTCCCTTACCTTTGATGATCTTCATCAGAATGCACTCCCAGGAATCCTATTTCCACAATAAATTGTAGTTTTGTTCGATAATGTCCATTATTTATGTCCAAGTAGCTACTTTTGTTAGCGCGTTTAGTTCACATATCCAAACGCTCGTGCAGATCCAGGTGAACGTCGGATGAAAACTTCAAAAAGTTATATTACAGGTCAAATAAACTTGTCAAACTAAGTATAGAATCAATCTTTAGGATGTTGTTATCATAAATATTCAATAACGTTCCAACCGGAGAATTCCTTTGTGTCTATAGAAGTAATGGAACGCAAGTCGATATGATATGCGCGTGACCAGGCCCTGGCTCTATGCCAGACCACTGACTCAAATAGCTCCCATCCGGCTCAACATCACAGTAGAAGCTTCATTCAACGTTCTACAGACTGTTGACATCTAGTGGAAGGCGTAGGAAGTGCAAACAGATCCATATCCCACTGGGATTTCAATAGGCGATGAGTTGAAAATCGACCAGCCTCAGAATTCCCACTTCCTGTTTGGATTTTTTTCTCAGGTTTTTGCCTGCCATATGAGTTATGTTATACTCACAGACATCAATCAAACAGTTTTAGAAACTTCAGAGTGTTTTCTATCCAATAGTAATAATAATATGCATATATTAGCATCTGGGACAGAGTAGGAGGCAGTTCACTCTGGGCACGCTATTCATCCAAAGTGAAAATGCTGCCCCCTATCCCTAAAAAGTTAAACATGTCCCCTAGCCACTAACTCTATGAAACCTCTTTCATCTTCCCAACAGTATTCTTGAATAACCTTTTCCTGCTCTGGATTCGAGAGCAATCAGTCTTTGATCGATCTCTTATGTTCTGGAATATATTTGTTTTAGAATGAGCTGTGTTCTGTTGTTGGAACACTCCCAATCCTTCCCTCTCTCTCTCTCCAGATTGGGAGGGCAGGGGAAGAGGAAGGAAGTCAGGGAAGCCTTCGACGCCGTCGGCAACGCAGTCTGTCTCCCAGGCTAAAGGACCCTCCCAAAGTGGTGGGCGTGGTGTCCAGAAGCAGCACTCTTGGCCCCCGCAGGCCACTGTAGAGGAGGGAGGGGTCCGGAGCACCCTCCACCTCAACACCAGGTCTGTTTGGACCCCAATACTACATTTTTACACAGATCTTAGATGGAAAACAAACCACAGTGAAAAGTATTCAGACCTCTTCCCCTTTTCCACATTTTGTTAAAATGGATTCATTTGTTTTCCCCCCTCATCAATCTACAAACAATTTCCCCATAATGACAAAGCAAAAACAGGTTTTAAGAAATGTTTTTCAAAACCCTGAAGTATCACATATACACAAGTATTCAGACCCTTTACTCAGTACTTTGTTGAAGCACCTTTGTCAGCAATTACAGCCTCGAGTCTTCTTGGGTATGACGCTACAAGCTTGGCACACCTGTATTTGGGGAGTTTCTCCCATTTATTCTCTGCAGATCCTCTCAAGCTCTGTCAGGTTGGATGGGGAGCGTCGCTGCACAGCTATTTTCAGGTCTCTCCAGAGATGTTCGATCGGGTTCAAGTCCGGGCTCTGGCTGGGCCACACAAGGACATTGAGACTTGTCCCGAAGCCACTCCTGTTGGAAGGTGAACCTTCACCTCAGTCTGAGGTCCTGAGTGCTCAGGAGCAGGTTTTCATCAAGGATCTCTCTGTACTTTGCTCTGTTCATCTTTCCCTCAATCTTGACTAGTCTCCCAGTCCCTACCGCTGAAAAACATCCCCACAGCATGATGCTGCCACCACCATGCTTCACCGTAGGGATGGTGCCAGGTTTCCTTCAGACGTGACACTTGGCATTCAGGCCAAAGAGTTCAATCTTGGTTTCATCAGACCAGAGAATCTTGTTTCCCATGGTTTGAGAGTCTTTAGGTGCCTTTTGGCAAACTCCCAGTGGGCTGTCATGTGCCTTTTACTGAGAAGTGGCTTCCGTCTGGCCACTCTACCATAAAGGCCTGATTGGTGGAGTGCTGCAGAGATGGTTGTCCTTCTGGAAGGTTCTCTGGAGCTCTGTCAGTGACCTTCAATGCTGCAGAAATGTTTTGGTACCCTTCCCCAGATCTGTGCCTCGACACAATCCTGTCTCAGAGCTCTCCGGACTCTTCCTTCGACCTCATGGCTTGGTTTTTGCTCTGACGTGCACTTGTCAACTGTGGGACCGATGTGAATCGTTTCAGGAAACTAGGTGTATGTCGTGCGTCACTACTTCACTTCATTAAATGTTTTATCAAAAATGCGTTTTGGGGCAGAAATGCCTTCTGCGGACGTGAACTTTTCATGTGCCTTAATAACGAACTTGTATTTCTATAAAATTGTTAAATTACGAGCCTATTTGCTTTAGCCATGGATTAAGCACGGAACCTTCCCATGATTGGCTTAAATAATGTATGGCCTGGACATGCCGAGAGATGGGTTTCGGCTTCTGTCTATAACTGTTCAGTATGTGTTGACAGTCCACCGTCTACCGCACCGGTTTTGAAAGATATTAACATTAGCCATCGAGAACTACAAAGATTTTGCTACTTTTCTCAGCAACATTTAATGTCCTGAATTTAGCAGCCGCTATCGACCGATCAGTTGGAAAAAGTGACGGGCTACTTTCTGCACAGGCCACGGCCCGTGTGAACCGGAGTGACTCGATACAACGCCAAACCAGATGTAGCTACAAACAAAAGAGTTAAATGTGCAAATAATCCAGTGATTGTCATGAAAGGCTCCAGATGTTTTAAAGAGATTAGTGCATATATAGACGCAATTAATATCATAGGCTAGTTTATTTGGGGCTAATTGACCACCTGAGTAAGTGGAAACTCCACACACATTAACTCGCTAACTCTACATGTAATACCCACTGCTAGCAGCCATGTATTCATCCATTTTACATTTAAGTCATTTAGCAGACGCTCTTATCCAGAGCGACTTACAAATTGGTGCATTCACCTTATGATATCCAGTGGAACAACCACTTTAGTGAATCAGCCTTCCAGCTGTAGCCGATGCAATGGCCAAATGCGCATAATCATATCTCAGTCTTATCAAATATCTGTTGTAAAATAGTTGCTGTTGAGGTCACAGTTGAAAATGTATTTTTATTTAATCAGGTGGCCAGTTTGAGAACAAGTTCTCATTTACAACTGCGACCTGGCCAAGATAAAGCAAAGCAGTGCGACCAAAAATAACAGAGTTACACATAAACAAACGTACAGTCAATAATACAATAGAAAAATCTATGTACAGTGTGTGCAAATGTAGAAGAGTAGGGAGGTAAGGCAATAAATAGGCCATAGTGGTGAAATAATTACAATTTAGCAATTAACACTGGAGTGATAGATGTGCAAGTAGAGATACTGGGGTGCAAAAGAGCAAGAGGATAAGTAATAATATGGGGATGAGGTAGTTGGGTGTGTTATTTAGAGATTTGCTGTGTATAGGTACAGTGATCGGTAAGCTGCTCTGACAGCTGATGCTTAAAGTTAGAGGGAGATATAAGACTCCAGCTTCAGAGATTTTTGCAATTCGTTCCAGTCATTGGCAGCAGAGAACTGGAAGGAAAGTCGGCCAAAGGAGGTGTTGGCTTTGGGGGTGACCAGTGAAATATACCTGCTGGAGCATGTGCTATGGGTGGGTGTTGCTATGGTGACCAGTGAGCTAAGGTGGGGCTTTACCCAGCAAGACTTATAGATGACCTGGAGCCAGTGGGTTTGGCGACGGATATGTAGTGAGGACCAGCCAACGAGAGCATACAGGTTGGTGGTGACAGTGTTTCCTAGCCTCAGAGCAGTGGGCAGCTGGGAGGAGATGCTCTTATTCTCCATTGACTGTACAGTGTCCCAAAACTTTTTGGAGTTAGAGCTACAGGAAGCAAACTTCTGTTTTGAAAAAGCTAGCCTTAGCTTTCCTAACTGACTGTGTATATTGGGTCCTGACTTCCCTGAAAAGTTGCATATCGCGGGGGCTATTTGATGCTAATGCAGAACGCCACAGGATGTTTTTGAAAATGTGTGTGTGTGTATTTATATATATATCTGCAGAAAGCTGAGAACCTCCTCTATTCAACTGTGACAACATGATAGCGGTGTTGCGCCAGCAATTGGATTTTAAAATGTTATAAGATCAGAACACCTTTTTTCTCCTGGAGCATTTTCCCTGCGTAGAGGAGAGAGAGAGCGCGTCTCGCTCGATACAGTAGCAGGCCCCAGCAAAACAGGGACAGACAGGCAGACACTTTCATTACGCCCGGCGGTGTATGGGGAGGGCCGCAAGTCCCGCTCGGCGGTGTATGGGGAGGGCAGCAAGTCCCGCCCGGCGGTGTATGGGGAGGGCAGCAAGTCCCGCCCGGCGGTGTATGGGGAGGGCAGCAAGTCCCGCCCGGCGGTGTATGGGGAGGGCAGCAAGTCCCGCCCGGCGGTGTATGGGGAGGGCAGCAAATCACCTTCTCAGAACTTTTTCTTCTAATTTTTTTGGACTACAGAAAATGTAACATTGTTAGTTTGGTATATGTAGACACACATGGTGCTGGAGATAATTTGTGTATGAATATGTTAAGTAATGAAGTGCCCTTTTTAACTGTGTGGCTGGTTATTAACTGTGTGGCTGGTTATTAACTGTGTGTGGCTGGTTATTAACTGTGTGTGGCTGGTTATTAACTGTGTGTGGCTGGTTATTAACTGTGTGTGGCTGGTTATTAACTGTGTGTGGCTGGTTATTAACTGTGTGTGGCTGGTTATTAACTGTGTGTGGCTGGTTATTAACTGTGTGTGGCTGGTTATTAACTGTGTGTGGCTGGTTATTAACTGTGTGTGGCTGGTTATTAACTGTGTGTGGCTGGTTATTAACTGTGTGTGGCTGGTTATTAACTGTGTGTGGCTGGTTATTAACTGTGTGTGGCTGGTTATTAACTGTGTGTGGCTGGTTATTAACTGTGTGTGGCTGGTTATTAACTGTGTGGCTGGTTATTAACTGTGTGGCTGGTTATTAACTGTGTGGCTGGTTATTAACTGTGTGGCTGGTTATTAACTGTGTGGCTGGTTATTAACTGTGTGGCCGGTTATTAACTGTGTGGCCGGTTATTAACTGTGTGGCCGGTTATTAACTGTGTGGCCGGTTATTAACTGTGTGGCCGGTTATTAACTGTGTATCAGGAGACCGTCTTCCAGCTCTGTGTCAGAGGCAGCAGCAGTAGCAGCGTTTGGTCTGTCAGAGGCACAGCGTCAAGCCAGAGAGGAGGAACAGAGGAACATGGCCCTGCTGGAGATGGAGCTACGAGATGAGAGGAGCTTCCCTGCACTGGGGGTGAGGAGGCAGGGGGGTGAGGAGGCAGGGGGGTGGGGGGGTGGGGAGGCGTGTGTCTGGGGGGGTGGGGAGGAGTGTGTCTGGGGGGGGTGGGGAAGCGTGTGTCTGGGGGGGTGGGGAGGAGTGTGAGGAGGCAGGGGGGTGGGGGGGTGAGGAGGCGTGTGTCTGGGGGGGTGGGGAGGAGTGTGTCTGGGGGGGTGGGGAAGCGTGTGTCTGGGGGGGTGGGGAGGCGTGTGAGGAGGCGTGTGTCTGGGGGGGTGGGGAGGAGTGTGTCTGGGGGGGTGGGGAGGCGTGTGTCTGGGGGGGTGGGGAGGCGTGTGTCTGGGGGGGTGAGGAGGCGTGTGTCTGGGGGGGTGAGGAGGAGGCGTGTGTCTGGGGGGGTGAGGAGGCGTGTGTCTGGGGGGGTGGGGAGGCGTGTGTCTGGGGGGGTGGGGAGGCGTGTGTCTGGGGGGGTGGGGAGGCGTGTGTCTGGGGGGGTGGGGAGGCGTGTGTCTGGGGGGGTGGGGAGGCGTGTGTCTGGGGGGGTGGGGAGGCGTGTGTCTGGGCGGGGTGGGGAGGCGTGTGTCTGGGGGGGTGGGGAGGCGTGTGTCTGGGGGGGTGGGGAGGCGTGTGTCTGGGGGGGTGGGGAGGCGTGTGTCTGGGCGGGGTGGGGAGGCGTGTGTCTGGAGGGTGGGGAGGCGTGTGTCTGGGGGGGTGAGGAGGCGTGTGTCTGGGGGGGTGGGGAGGCGTGTGTCTGGAGGGGTGGGGAGGAGGCGTGTGTCTGGGGGGGTGGGGAGGAGGCGTGTGTCTGGGGGGGTGGGGAGGAGGCGTGTGTCTGGGGGGGTGGGGAGGAGGCGTGTGTCTGGGGGGGGTGGGGAGGAGGCGTGTGTCTGGGGGGGTGAGGAGGAGGCGTGTGTCTGGGGGGGTGAGGAAGAGGCGTGGGTCAACATGTTTATTTGTTAAGACTATACTTAACCCATGATAAACTTCTCCCACTGTCCCCTCTGTCTCTGCTGTCTCTGCTGTCTCTGTCCCCGCTGTCTCTGCTGTCTCTGTCCCCGCTGTCTCTGCTGTCTCGCTCTCAGGTGGTGTCTAATGCCAGTGAGGGGAAGAAGAGGACAGGCAGAGGCATGGTGAGTTACATACTAAACACTCTGTCTGGAGGGCCTGTGGGTGCGTTTGTCTGTCTGGAGGGCCTGTGGGTGCGTCTGTCTGTCTGGAGGGCCTGTGGGTGCGTTTGTCTGTCTGGAGGGCCTGTGGGTGCGTCTGTCTGTCTGGAGGGCCTGTGGGTGCGTTTGTCTGTCTGGAGGGCCTGTGGGTGCGTCTGTCTGTCTGGAGGGCCTGTGGGTGCGTCTGTCTGTCTGGAGGGCCCGTGGGTGCGTTTGTCTGTCTGGAGGGCCTGTGGGTGCGTTTGTCTGTCTGGAGGGCCTGTGGGTGCGTTTGTCTGTCTGGAGGGCCCGTGGGTGCGTTTGTCTGTCTGGAGGGCCCGTGGGTGCGTTTGTCTGTCTGGAGGGCCTGTGGGTGCGTTTGATGCTAATCTTTACCTGTTGTGTTTTGTAGAGGAGATCAACACTAGACGAGGAGAGGAAGACCCCATCACCTCCTACTCCTAACCTTCCTCCTACCACCACTACTCCTAACCTTCCTCCTACTCCTAACCTTCTTCCTACCACCACCACTACTCCTAACCTTCCTCCTACCACCACTACTCCTAACCTTCCTCCTACTCCTAACCTTCCTCCTACCACCACCACTACTCCTAACCTTCCTCCTACTCCTAACCTTCCTCCTACCACCACCACTACTCCTAACCTTCTTCCTACTCCTAACCTTCCTCCTACCACCACCACTACTCCTAACCTTCTTCCTACTCCTAACCTTCCTCCTACTCCTAACCTTCCTCCTACCACCACTACTCCTAATGTGCCTCCTTCCATCTCTCCTTCTGTTCCTCTCTCTACTCCGGTCTCTGTTCCTCTGCAGTCCTCCATCTCCTCCTCCTCCCATCCCCCTGCCCCCTCACCCCCCACACCTGTATCTGCCCCCCCTCCCTCCTCCCTCATTCCTTCCACCCCTTTCCATGTCAACCCCTGGTCTAAAACAACTTCTGCTGTTCCTGTCGCCCCCACCCCTCACCCCGTCCCCACCCCTCACCTCGCCCCCACCCCTCACCTCGCCCCCACCCCTCACCTCGTCCCCACCCCTCACCCCGTCCCCACCCCTCACCTCGCCCCCACCCCTCACCTCGCCCCCACCCCTCACCTCGCCCCCACCCCTCACCTCGCCCCCACCCCTCACCTCGTCCCCACCCCTCACCTCGCCCCACCTGTGTCTAGGGTTTTAACTGCCCCCCCTCTGGTGACCTCTGTACCCAACATGGTGGACCAATCCCCCCAGACAACACAGACTGTTCCTCTCAACCCCCCCTCTCTCAATCTCACCCACCCCTCCTCTCTTCCTCAGTCTGGTCAACCCTATCTACCCCAATGTTCTCTTTCTCAGCCCCACCTCTCCCATCCTTCTGTCCCCCTGGATCCTCCGTCCTGTGAGGTCTCCTCAGCCTACCCCCAAGGTAACATCCCCTAAAGTGTTTCTACGATGTTAAATTGATCCACTCACCTTTTTTTGTTTGTTTTTGTTTTCTAATGTTACCTAATAAAGAAGTGATTTACTCGTCTCACCTGTCCCTCTCCGTGTAGTTTTACCTCTCAATTCATCTCAACGCTGCCACTTGGCAGGATTTGTTAAAGAACGAGTACAAATCAGAGTTGTCTTTCCTCTTCAACAGCTTTATCCCACACGGGTGTACCCCCTACTTCCTTTCTCCCCAACGACCACCCACCTCACCCCTCCTCCCACCCTTCCCTTCCCCCCGGGCTCTCCCCAGCCCCCCTCCAGCCCCCGCCTGTCACCCAGCCCCCCCTGCCGTTCCACCAGCTGGCTCATCTCTACCAAGACCCCCTGTTCCCAGGGTTCCCTTTGTCTGACAAGGAAGAGATCGTCCAGACACCCCCTTACTCTTATATCCACACTGGAGAGGACCTGCCACGGGGTGAGTAGTGAAATATAGATACCCACCCCTCCCCTATTTGTAGTAAACTAATGGACAACAACACTTAGGCTTCTACTTCCTGCTTATACACACCAGAGGTGTGGACTAGAGTCACATGACTTGGACTAGGGTCACATGACTTGGACTAGGGTCACATGACTTGGACTAGGGTCACATGACTTGGACTAGGGTCACATGACTTGGACTAGGGTCACATGACTTGGACTAGGGTCACATGACTTGGACTAGGGTCACATGACTTGGACTAGGGTCACATGACTTGGACTAGGGTCACATGACTTGGACTAGGGTCACATGACTTGGACTAGGGTCACATGACTTGGACTAGGGTCACATGACTTGGACTCGGGTCACATGACTTGGACTCGGGTCACAAATATGGTGACTTGCAACACGACTTTGACTTTAACACCAATGACTCGTGACTTAACTTGGACTTGAGCCTTTTGACTTGATACCCTCCCCAACCTGACTTGATACCCTCCTCAAGCCCAAATATTAAAAATTATGCTATTAAAAAAGGTGTGCAGCGCATCAACTCTTGGTTTAACGGATTACAGTTTGAATCGGACAGCAGCCAATCAAATTGTGCCAGCTGAGAGTTGTGCTTGGCAGTGCAGAGGAACGTCGGCGGGTGAATTCAGATGGAGCCCTTGGAAAGATGATACACAAAATTATTATTTTCGGTTATAAAAAACGACGCTGTATCAACAAAAACGGATTGCAACTCGTAACGTTAAATCAATGAGCCTCCACACAGTCAGTCAGTGCGGGAACGTGATCATTGCACCCAAGATTGAGCTACAACTGGCTAGGCAGTTGGTAGCCTAAATCCTGCCTGATGTTTCTTAAAACAAGGTTGGGCGATTGTGTACAAGCCTACATCGCCCCATAGCAATCCTCGATAGTCGATCACTATTGGAGGGCCTGTCGATCACTATAGTCGATCACTCTTTCTTATGGCTACCCATGTATTTCCATGGAAATAAAGTTTATTTGGAATGAAATATATTTTTTAAAGCATTCATGATTTGCGGAAATGTAATATACTAACTATTACTCTTGTTAAAAATATGAAATGGTTTTACATTTAGTGAGTTTAGGACTTGAGACTTGCCTGTCTTGACTTGGGACTTGACTTGGGACTTGACTTGGGACTTGACTTGGGACTTGAGTGCTAAGACTTGAGACTTGCTTGTAAAACAATGACTTGGTCCTACCTCTGATACATACTATATACATTTTACAGACTCAATCTATTTTTACAGTAGTTATATTTAGTTTGTTTTTAGTCCCATCCTTCAGCTCCCCTCAACCCCTCCCATCTATCTCTGACCACCATCCAGTTTTGATTTCTATTTGTCATATTTTGCTGTTTCACAAAAGCTCTGAACCTTTCTGTTGTCATATATTCTATATTCTGTAAATTAACGATAAAAATGTTTTGCTCAGAGTATTATTGATTGATTATGACTTTTCAAATCACCCAGTAGTGCAATTTCAGAGTTTGCTTCAGGTAAATGTTGCAATTCTTCAGCCATTTCTGGACCTGTGACCAAAAACAGGCTTCATATGGACAGTACCAAAACAAATGATCTAACGATTCTGCCTCATCGCAGTAAAATCTGCAGAGCTGAGATGGTTGCATCACCCATATATAGAACATTCTATTGGTTGCAAGAATTTTGTATAATTTAAATTGAAAAACTCAGTTTTGAATCTGGTGTCGTTTTGCGTATCAGTTCATAAACCATGTGACATGAAATCGGTATGTCAAAAAATCTCTTCCCAACTATTTTGCAATCTACATGGCACAGCTGTCAATTTTTGGGGTCCTAAAATGAAACTGGTATACTTGATTATTTATCACAATTTTCTTTAGCCGATTTTGGTCTAATTCAGGGCAGACAGACAAGTTCCTTACTTTCTCCCCCTTCCACTTGCCTCTTGCGTTTTTGCGGTAATTCTACAATTAGTTTTTAGTTTGTGATTTTGGGTAGAACAGACATTTCCATCTGTTTCTGTTAGCTGCATGTGTGACAACTCCACCAGTCCTTTATATTATATAATTTATAAAGATTATACTCGTTTAAAAAATATATATATATATTTAAATCAATTAGTATATTTGAGTTTAACCACAATATTTGTTGTATTTTCCTTTCCATGGTAGCAAGATCTTATCTATTTTTGCCAACTTTTTATTCAGATGTATCTGAGAATTTCTTTATTTCGGGATATGTATACCGAGTATGTCCGCATCACCGTCAGACCATTTTATTAGTAAACTACACGGTAATGTAAAAGTTATATATTTTTTTAGTAATCCAATAAGTAATATAGTACATAATTTGGTTTTAATCCAGAGAGGATAGTGGAGGGGTTCTAATTCTAAAAGTATCTGGATCCTCTATGAGGCCGTGGAGGGATTCTAATTCTAAAAGTATCTAGATCCTCTATGAGGCCGTGGAGGGATTCTAATTCTAAAAGTATCTAGATCCTCTATGAGGCCGTGGAGGGATTCTAATTCTAAAAGTATCTGGATCCTCTCTGAGGCTGTGGAGGGATTCTAATTCTAAAAGTATCTAGATCCTCTGAGGCTGTGGAGGGATTCTAATTGTGAATTTAAAAGAAAACATGACTCATAAGCGTACAATGATGCCTTTGTGTTTAAGCCCTGGATTTTTAGACCTTTAATATTGGATATGATTTTTAACAGCTAACATTTCGATGGCCATAATAAATATATATGCTGATAGTGGACAACCTTGTTTAACACTTTCTGAGAAGTAGCCATTATTTACTATTTTACACCTAGGGTTACTATACTTAACTTTAACCTATTTATATAAGAGATTCTCCAAAATGTAAATATTCCAGGCATTTATATGTAAATTCTAGTCGTACTTTATCAAAAGCCTTTTCAAAGTCGGCTATGAATAGCAGGCCTGATTTCCCAGATTCTTCAGTGTTCTATTGTTTCCAGTACTTGTCTTATATTATTTTGTCTTATTATTATCGTCCATGTAAAAAACCTGCCTGATTAGGATAAATAATATCTGACCAAACCATCTTTTTTGTTGTTGTCTAAATACTCTCTACAGATGTCAACATCCTGAGGTTTTTCTTCAACCTTGGTGTGAAGGTAATGACCAAACTACATCGCCTAACAGCGTATCTTGGTAGCTCTTAACAAGTGTCTATAAATACGCTACTGACCAACGCACTATTTTCCCTCCCTCCTCCCTCCCTCACTACCCCTCTTTCCCCTCCAGGCGTTCACCAACCCCATGTGGCCCCCCCACTCTTACATCCTCCCTCTTCACCAGGCCTACAGCATGCAGCCCAAACTACCCTCAGTCTCCCTCCCCTCTTCCCACTGGTACCCCTCCCACCCCTCCCAGGAGGGGTACGGACACTCCCACCCTCAGTACACCCCCCCCTCAGGTTTGGGGGGCCTCCATCTGCATGACAACCTCCAGAGATCAACCCCCCAATCAGCTGCAGAACCTCCCCAGCATATGGAATTCAGATACGGGCAGGATGATCGCTCCGCCCTGGGGTACCCTTCCAACCGCCACCTTCACCCTGCCTCAACCCAGCCCTGTATGGATGGCTCTTTACCCTGGTGTAGTAACGTTACCCCGCGACCGAACGCCTACGCTGGGGTATGCTCTGTACCCACACCCCTGACACAATACTCTCCACAAGCACCCCAACCTGCACCTACCAACCAGTACCCTCCCGCACCCCAATCTGCACCTCCCAACCAGTACCCTCCTGCACCCCAATCTGCACCTCCCAACCAGTACCCTCCCGCACCCCAATCCTCTACCCACACCTCTCAAGCTCAGACCTACACTCCAGCTCCAGCTGCTTCCCCTCCCTCCGTACCCCGGTACCAATCAGCGTCTCTGGGGTACCCTCCTCCGAGGCTGCCCAGTGGGAACCAGACCCAGGGACAGCTGGATCCTCGCCCCGCCAGCGGTGCCTCTTCCCTGGGTATGAGGTCCAGCCACAGCCCCCTGGAGAACCATAATGCTAATACTACCTCTGTTGTCAATATTACTACTACTGCTGCTGCTGCTGCTACTACCTTGTCTAGTACTACTGCTTTCAACACAGAGAGAGGTGAGTGCTGACCTCTCTACATTTTTATGTGATCGATTTTAGATTTTATTTTTGGTTCCAACTTATCACTCTTTTTACTTGTTTACACAAAGATTTAGAGGGTGAACACGTTCTCTCACTTTACTAGCAGAGGGGATTTAGAGCTAATTTCAAGCCTCACATTTCTCTAGTAGGGACCTTTTTTAATGTTATTTATGGTAATCAACGATATCAGCAAAATGTCCAGGATAAGTGGACAGTTTGGTCGGTCTCTAATGTTCGGTTTATCGTCTCAGCTTTACAGACTGTTCATGCAGGCTTCACAGACGGAGGACAGGGAGACATGAAGATGGCTGGCACTCTGCTAGTGAACGCTCCTCTTCCTCCTACTGAGCAGGTAAGTCTTGATGGAGCACTAATGGGGTCGTGGGCTACATCGTATGTCAAAGTATTGTAAAAAAAGGTGCATGGTCGGAGAGAATGTTAGCATTTTAGCTAAACCTTACCCTTACTTTAACCTAATTCTCCTAACCTGCTGCGGTAGTTCTCCACACCTGCTGCGGTAGTTCTCCATACCTGCTGCGTTAGTTCTCCACACCTGCTGCGGTAGTTCTCCACACCTGCTGCGGTAGTTCTCCATACCTGCTGCGGTAGTTCTCCACACCTGCTGCGGTAGTCCTCCACACCTGCTGCGTTAGTCCTCCACACCTGCTGCGTTAGTCCTCCACACCTGCTGCGTTAGTCCTCCACACCTGCTGCGGTAGTTCTCCACACCTGCTGCGGTAGTCCTCCACACCTGCTGCGTTAGTTCTCCATACCTGCTGCGTTAGTTCTCCACACCTGCTGCGGTAGTTCTCCACACCTGCTGCGGTAGTGCGTAGATGGGCTTTCTGGTCCACTATGTTACAATATTAGACCATAGATGGGCTATATGGTCCACTATGTTACAATAATACACTATAGATGGGCTATATGGTCCACTATATTACAATAATACACTATAGATAGGCTATATGCTCCACTATGATACTATAGATGGGCTATATGGTCCACTGTGTTACAATAATACACCATAGATGGGCTATATGGTCCACTGTGTTACAATAATACACTATAGATGGGTTATATGGTCCACTATGTTACAATAATACACTATAGATGGGCTATATGGTCCACTGTGTTACAATAATACACCATAGATGGGCTATATGGTCCACTGTGTTACAATAATACACTATAGATGGGTTATATGGTCCACTATGTTACAATAATACACTATAGATGGGTTATATGGTCCACTATGTTACACTATAGATGGGTTATATGGTCCACTATGTTACAATAATACACCATAGATGGGCTATATGGTCCACTGTGTTACAATAATACACTATAGATGGGTTATATGGTCCACTATGTTACAATAATACACTATAGATGGGCTATATGGTCCACTGTGTTACAATAATACACCATAGATGGGCTATATGGTCCACTATGATACTATAGATGGGCTATATGGTCCACTGTGTTACAATAATACACTATAGATGGGCTATATGGTCCACTATGTTACAATAATACACTATAGATGGGCTATATGGTCCACTATGTTACAATAATACACCATAGATGGGCTATATGGTCCACTATGTTATAATAATACACCATAGATGGGTTATATGGTCCACTATGATACTATAGATGGGCTATATGGTCCACTATGTTATAATAGACTATAGATGGGCTATATGGTCCACTATGTTACACTATAGATGGGCTATATGGTCCACTATGATACACTATAGATGGGCTATATGGTCCACTATGTTACAATAATACACTATAGATGGGCTATATGGTCCACTGTGTTACAATAATACACTATAGATGGGCTATATGGTCCACTATGTTACAATAATACACTATAGATGGGCTATATGGTCCACTATGTTACAATAATACACTATAGATGGGCTATATGGTCCACTATGTTACACTATAGATGGGCTATATGGTCCACTATGTTACACTATAGATGGGCTATATGGTCCACTATGTTACAATAATACACTATAGATGGGCTATATGGTCCACTATGTTACAATAATACACCATAGATGGGCTATATGGTCCACTATGTTACAATAATACACTATAGATGGGCTATATGGTCCACTATGTTAAAATAATACACTATAGATGGGCTATATGGTCCACTATGGTACAATAATACACCATAGATAGGCTACATGGTCCACTATGTTACAATAATACACTATAGATGGGCTATATGGTCCACTATGTTACAATAATACACTATAGATGGGCTATATGGTCCACTATGTTACAATAATACACCATAGATGGGCTATATGGTCCACTATGTTACAATATAGATGGGCTATATGGTCCACTATGTTACAATAATACACTATAGATGGGCTATATGATCTACTGTGTTACAATAATACACCATAGATGGGCTATATGGTCCACTATGTTACAATAATACACTATAGATGGGCTATATGGTCCACTATGTTACACTATAGATGGGCTATATGGTCCACTATGTTACACTATAGATGGGCTATATGGTCCACTATGTTACAATAATACACTATAGATGGGCTATATGGTCCACTATGTTACAATAATACACTATAGATGGGCTATATGGTCCACTATGTTACAATAATACACTATAGATGGGCTATATGGTCCACTATGTTACAATATAGATGGGCTATATGGTCCACTATGTTACAATAATACACTATAGATGGGCTATATGATCTACTGTGTTACAATAATACACCATAGATGGGCTATATGGTCCACTATGTTACAATAATACACTATAGATGGGCTATATGGTCCACTATGTTACACTATAGATGGGCTATATGGTCCACTGTGTTACAATAATACACTATAGATGGGCTATATGGTCCACTATGTTACAATAATACACCATAGATGGGCTATATGGTCCACTATGTTACAATATAGATGGGCTATATGGTCCACTATGTTACAATAATACACTATAGATGGGCTATATGATCTACTGTGTTACAATAATACACCATAGATGGGCTATATGGTCCACTATGTTACAATAATACACTATAGATGGGCTATATGGTCCACTATGTTACACTATAGATGGGCTATATGGTCCACTATGTTACACTATAGATGGGCTATATGGTCCACTATGTTACAATAATACACTATAGATGGGCTATATGGTCCACTATGTTACAATAATACACTATAGATGGGCTATATGGTCCACTATGTTACAATAATACACTATAGATGGGCTATATGGTCCACTATGTTACAATATAGATGGGCTATATGGTCCACTATGTTACAATAATACACTATAGATGGGCTATATGATCTACTGTGTTACAATAATACACCATAGATGGGCTATATGGTCCACTATGTTACAATAATACACTATAGATGGGCTATATGGTCCACTATGTTACACTATAGATGGGCTATATGGTCCACTATGTTACACTATAGATGGGCTATATGGTCCACTATGTTACAATAATACACTATAGATTGGCTATATGGTCCACTATGTTACAATAATACACTATAGATGGGCTATATGGTCCACTATGTTACAATAATACACTATAGATGGGCTATATGGTCCACTATGTTACAATGATACACCATAGATGGGCTATATGGTCCACTATGTTACACTATAGATGGGCTATATGGTCCACTATGTTACAATAATACACCATAGATGGGCTATATGGTCCACTATGTTACAATAATACACTATAGATGGGCTATATGGTTCACTGTTAAAATAATTTAAACATTCAATATCCGTAGTAACTTTTCCTCGCGTGATTTTTCTTAGTGGAATGGGGGGGAAACGAGTGGCAGCGCACATGACGGTCAAGAGAAACTGATTCGCTTTGGGCGAAGGACCAACACGATCCACGGGATCCTTGCTGAAAGGATCGTCAGAAAGCAGGAAGAGGTTGCTAAGGTTCGGTTCCTCCATCCGCTGACAGACGCAACACGACATCCCTATTTCAGACCGGAAGAATTGAAGGAAGATACGGTCACGTACGTCTTGTTGACACCAACAGTTGACCTGCCATACTACCGTCGTGAGCTTACTGGGGGCTTTGTTTTGAAAGACAAAACTCATCTGTAAGAACTGCAGCTTTCTAAAGAGTCAGATCCTTGTGCTCGTAAATCTCGGAAGCAAACCTTTCGTGAAAGCAATTCTCGAACTGCTTGAGAAGTATGTGTCTTTTTTTTTAAGTCAAGGTCCTTGACCTCCTTGAGAACCACACCACCGACCCAAAAGACATGCTTTGTTCCCTTTCCAACTCAACATGGCATTGCGATCGGTCTTTCGTAATTTACGCAACCGTTTGTCTGTGTGCCTCTGGGACCAACTCGTAAGCCTGAAGGATAAGATCTTTTAACAGTGTCGTAAGCCTGAAGGATAACGTCTTTTAACAGTGTCGTAAGCCTGAAGGATAACGTCTTTTAACAGTGTCGTAAGCCTGAAGGATAACGTCTTTTAACAGTGTCGTAAGCCTGAAGGATAACGTCTTTTAACAGTGTCGTAAGCCTGAAGGATAACGTCTTTTAACAGTGTCGTAAGCCTGAAGGATAACGTCTTTTAACAGTGTCGTAAGCCTGAAGGATAACGTCTTTTAACAGCGTCGTAAGCCTGAAGGATAACGTCTTTTAACAGTGTCGTAAGCCTGAAGGATAACGTCTTTTAACAGTGTCGTAAGCCTGAAGGATAACGTCTTTTAACAGCGTCGTAAGCCTGAAGGATAACGTCTTTTAACAGTGTCGTAAGCCTGAAGGATAACGTCTTTTAACAGTGTCGTAAGCCTGAAGGATAACGTCTTTTAACAGTGTCGTAAGCCTGAAGGATAACGTCTTTTAACAGTGTCGTAAGCCTGAAGGATAACGTCTTTTAACAGTGTCGTAATCTGAACTCTGGTCGAGAGGGAAAGGGACAGTACACTTTCTGAGCCTTTCCCACCAGAACACTTTGGAAGAGCAGTGACCAAATGTCTGGCGGCCATTTTAGGGAGGTGGCGATCCGCTCAGAGTACAATATGCATCCACTTCCTTTTTCATTGAATGGCGCTACAAGTCGGCTGTTCCCGAACTATGTTGAGGGTGCAGGATCTTGTTCTCCATGAATATGGTAGTCTCTAATCACCTGACACTCTGCTGTGTTCAAAATACACTTTTGGGAAAACGGCCATTTAAAAAAATATATATATATATATTATTAGCCTGTGTGTTATTGCAACTTTTGAAATGATTCCACCGATCTTACAACCCCTCAAGGTTGGATGTCAGTGACCCTCTACCCAAACGTGTATTTTGATCGACTTAAGTTTTAGTCGTGGGATTTTGTTGTTGATTTCGTCTGTTTCTGATTTCTGTATTGTTACTAATCTCTCTACCCACTCTCCCTTTCTCAGGTCACATGGGTCCCCGAGGGTCACCTGACAACAACATTAAGTGGCGAGGCCATTTTCAAGGATGTATCCGTCGGCATGGCGATGCAGGGTGCGGGCGACGCCCCCATGACCCAGAGGGGGGCGGAGTTTAACATGAAAATGACCAATGAGACGACGGCGGGGAGCTGGGGCGAGACTTCGTATTTAATGACACTGCCCCTGGCTCCAAGCGGCGAAACATCATTGGACTGGGAGGGAGGGGAGGGGCTAGACCCTAATGACCTCAGAAACGGAAAGAAGTTCTACAGTCGCTCCTTCAGAGGTGGAGGAGGGAGGGGAGGACACGAGGAGGGAGGAGCTAGAGGGTACAGAGAGAACCGTTGGAGGGGGGAGAGACGGGGGGTGGGAGGTTACCGAGGAGTGGGGAGGAGAGACAACAGGGACGGTTTCCGGGAGCGAGACCGAGGGGACAGGAGGCAGGAAGGAAGAGGAGACTACCAGGGTAACGCCACCTCTAAAGGACAAAATGTGAGGGGTCGGGGGAGGGTCTACCACTACAATCAACAGCCATCCAATGGCAGAGAGGCAGGCTACTCTAGTGGGCTGAGGAACCCCCCTTATACAGATTTGTGAGATTTGATTGGCTGATATGGCTTTATTGGGATTGTTTATCATTTTTGTTTTGTTTTCTGGTATTTTAATCGTCTTGTTTGTGGGACTCTATAGCTGTCGTTGGACTCGTCTTTTAAAAAAAGAAAAAGAAAAAAAATCTGTCAAGTGTCTCCATGTTAATGTTGCCTTCTGGACTCGGGCTGTGTCCCATATTTAGTGCACTATTGATCACGCTCCATAGGGCCCTGGTCGAAAGTAGTGCACTATATATAGGGAATAGGGTGTCATTTGAAAGATGTTAAACCTGTACAGATAGGTATTCAGTGTTTGCATTTTCTGTTTAATAAAACTTTGCTGTATTTAGTCATTGCCTTTCTTTTCCTGTTTCATAAAAAAAAAATTCTGATGCGATCCAGTAAGCTGCGTTCCAAATGGCTTCATATATATATTTAAATAAATATATATAGGGATTATGTATATACTACCATTCAAAAGTTTGGGGTCACTTAAATGTACTTAAAAAATATATATAAAAAAAAAAAAAAAAAATTGATCAGAAATACAGTGTAGACATTGTTAATGTTGTAAATGACTATTGTAGCTGGAAACGGCTCATTTTTTAAAAGAAAATCTACATAGGCGTACAGAGGCCCATTATCAGCAACCATCACTCCTGTGTTCCAAAGGCAGGTTGTGTTAGCTAATCCATGTTTATCATTTTGAAAGGCACTGGACAGAGAAACTCTGCCTAGAAGGCCAGCATCCCGGAAGTTGCCTCTTCACTGTTGACGTTGAGACTGGTGTTTTGCGGGTACTATTTAATGAAGCTGCCAGTTGAGGACTTGTGAGGCGTCTGTTTCTCAAACTAGACACTAATGTACTTGTCCTCTTGCTCAATTGTGCACCGGGGCCTCCCACTCCTCTTTCTATTCTGGTAAGAGCCAGTTTGCGCTGTTCTGTGACGGGAGTAGTACACAGCGTTGTACGAGATCTTCAGTTTCTTGGAAATTTCTCGCATGGAATAGCCTTCATTTCTCAGAACAAGAATAGACTGACGAGTTTCAGAAGAAAGGTCTTTCCTTCTGTCCATTTTGAGCCTGTAATCGAACACACAAATGCTGATGCTCCAGATACTCAACTAGTCTAAAGAAGGCCAGTTTTATTGCTTTAAGCAGAACAATTTTCAGCTGTGCTAACATAATTGCAAAAGGGTTTTCTAATGATCAATTAGCCTTATAAAATTATAAACTTGGATTAGCTAACACAACGTGCCATTGGAATACAGGAGTGATGGTTGCTGATACTGGGCCTCTCTAAGCCTATATACAGTTGAAGTGGTAAGTTTACATACACTTAGGTTGGAGTCATTAAAACTTGTTTTTCAACCACTCCACACATTTCTTGTTAAACTATAGTTTTCATTCAAATATTTTTTATTGAACACAATGGTGTATAGGAAAAACTATAGTTTTGGCAAGTCGGTTAAGACATCTACTTTGTGCATGACACAAGGAATTTTTCCAACAATTGTTTACAGACAGATTATTTCACTTAAAATTCACTATCACAATTCCAGTGGGTCAGAAGTTTACATACACTAAGTTGACTGTGCCTTTAAACAGATTGGAAAATTCCAGAAAATGATGTCATGGCTTTAGAAGATTCTGATAGGCTAATTGACAGAATTTGAGTCAATTGGAGGTGTACTTGTGGAAGAATTTGAGTCAATTGGAGGTGTACCTGTGGATGTATTTCAAGGCCTACCTTCAAACTCAGTGCCTCTTTGCTTGACATCATGGGAAAATCTAAAGAAATCAGCCAAGACCTCAGAAAAAAATTGTAGACCACAAGTCTGGTTCATCCTTGGGAGCAATTTCCAAACGCCTGAAGGTACCACGTTCATCTGTACAAACAATAGTACGCAAGTATAAACACCATGGGACCACGCAGCCGGCATACCGCTCAGGAAGAAGACGCGTTCTGTCTCCTAGAGGTGAGCCTACTTTGGTGCGAAAAGTGCAAATCAATCCCAGAACAACAGCAAAGGACCTTGTGAAGATGCTGGAGGAAACAGGTACAAAAGTATCTATATCCACAGTAAAACGAGTCCTATATCGACATAACCTGAAGGGCTGCTCAGCAAGGAAGAAGCCACTGCTCCAAAACCGCCATAAAAAAGCCAGACTATGGTTTGCAACTGCACATGTGGACAAAGATCGTACTTTTTGGAGAAATGTCCCCTGGTCTGATGAAACAAAAATATAACTGTTTGGCCATAATGACCATCGTTATGTTTGGAGGAAAAAGGGGGAGGCTTGCAAGCCGAAGAACACCATCCCAACCGTGAAGCACGGGGTTGGCAGCATCATGTGGGGGTGCTTTGCTGCAGGAGGGACTTGTGCACTTCATAAAATAGATGGCATCATGAGGCCGGAAAATGATGTGGATATATTGAAGCAACATCTCAAGACATCAGTCAGGAAGTTAAAGCTTGGTCGCAAATGGGTCTTCCAAATGGACAATGACCCCAAGCATACTTCCAAAGTTGTGGCAAAATGGCTTAAGGACAACAAAGTCAAGGTATTGGAGTGGTCATCACAAAGCCCTGACCTCAATCGTATAGAACATTTGTGGGCAGAACTGAAAAAGCGTGTGCGAGCAAGGAGGCCTACAAACCTGACTCAGTGACACCAGCTCTGTCAGGAGGAATGGGCCAACATTCACCCAATTTATTGTGGGAAGCTTGTGGAAGGCTACCCGAAACGTTTGACCCAAGTTCAACAATTTAAAGGCAATGCTACCAAATACGAATTGAGTGTATGCAAACTTCTGACCCACTGGGAATGTGATGAAAGAAATAAAAGCTGAAATAAATAATTCTCTACTATTATTCTGACATTTCACATTCTTAAAATAAAATTGATGATCCTAACTGACCTAAGACAGGGAATGTTTACTAGGATTAAATGTGGCTGAGACGCAAAGAAAGTTCAAGGAGAAGGGGTACAAAAATGATCAGATTAATATTGCCATTAAGAAAATTCTAAACAGAACGAGACATGACCTTTTTCAAGGGCAGTCTCACAAAAAGACGCATTCTTGCATTCTAACTACCGTTAGAATCGTTCACAAACATTGGCACATTCAAAAATCCGATGATAGTCTCGGTAATGTGTTTTCGGACCTTCCCTTGGTCGTATTCTCGCGGGGCAGAAACCTCAGAGACCAATTGGTACACTCTGATTTACCACCCCAAGATATTCCTGAACAACGTCTATTTGCGCCCCTACTGGATGGAAATTTCAAGTGTAATGGCTTTGCTCAATGCAATGGCACTTATAAATGTAGATCCTTCAAACACCCACAAACAGGGAAATCGATCCCAATCAAAGGTGTTATTACGTGCTCCATTAAGGCAGTTATTTATCTTATAACTTGTCCTTGTGGTAAAAAGGATGTGGGTAAAACAAAGCGTGAATTAAAAGTACGTATCTCAGAGCATCGTAGCACCATTAGGTGTAAAAACTCGACTTACCCAGTTGCGGCCCACTTTTTGGAGGCAGGCCACTCGATTTCGTCTCTGCGTTATATTGGCATTGAACATGTCACCCTCCCTAGGAGAGGGGGTGACCTTGATAATTTATTGTTAAAACGAGAGGCTGCCTGGATCTTTAACTTAAAGACCCTTGCTCCCTTCGGTCTCAACGTAGACTTTGATCTGAAGCCATTCTTGTGATTATTGTGACTTTGCCATTGTAATTGTTTGTAAGCTTGTGTAGTCTAAAATGAATCTATGATCGTATGCTATCCATTTGTTTTTTGTATGCCGTTCTTTGTATGCCATTTTAATATTTGAGAATTAACCAATGATATTAGGCCACTCTTGGCCATGATTACAGACATCTGTGTGTCTTTTGACACTATATAAACTAGTCATCCCGCAGTGTTTGTGATTATACCCTGATGAAGACAGCTTGGCTGTCGAAACGTTGGTAATTACATTTTTGCATCTGAGCTCTTAGAGTGTGCGGCTCTCCTTTATTTTCAAGTTTTCTACTCCGCTAGCCAGCACCTCGCCTAAATAGGTGTGCGTTTATTTTTCTTATAGACTACTAGGATTAAATGTCAGGAATAGTGAAGAACTGAGTTTAAATGTATTTGGCCAAGGTGTATGTAAACTCCTGACTTCAACTGTAGATATTCCCAGCTACAATAGTAATTTACAACATTAACAATGTCCACTGTATTTCTGATCAATTTTATGTTATTTTAAAGTACAACAAATGTGCTTTTCTTTTCAAAAACAAGGACATTTCTGTGACCCCAAACATTTGAACGGTAGTGTATTTTTATACACTGTGTGTTTATTTGGAAAATATTCAGACCACAGAGGAACTATGGAGCTCTTTCAGAGTGACTATCGGGTTCTCGATCCCCTAACCTGAACAAGGCCCTTTCTCCCCCGATTGGTCAGTTTGGCCCGGCGGCCAGATCCAGGAAGTGTCTTGGTGGATTTGTACTTCTTCCATTTAAGAATAATGGAGACCACTGTGTTATTGGGGACCTTCAATGCTGCAAAAATGTTTTGGTACCCTTCCCCAGATCTGTGACTCGACACAATCCTGTCTCAGAGCTTTACGGACAATTCCTTCGACCTTGGCTTGGTTTTTGCTCTGACATGCACTGTCAACTGTGGGACCTTATATAGACAGGTGTGTGCCTTTCCAAATCATGTCCAATCAATTGAATTTACCACAGGTGGACTCCAATCAAGTTGTAGAAACATCTCAAGGATGATCAATGGAAACAGGATGTACCTGAGCTCAATTTCGAGTCTCATCGCAAAGGGTCTGAATACTTATGTAAATAAGTTATATTTAAAAAACATTAGCAATAAAAAATGACAAACCTGTTTTCACTTTGTTATTGTCTATTGTTGTCTATTGTTATAGAGTCTCAATGCACTGTATACACATATGCACTCTACATACATACACTATATTCAAATAAAATATTAATGGTCACATACAGTGGCTTGTGAAAGTATTCACCCCCCTTGGCATTTTTCCTATTTTGTTGCCTTACAACCTGGAATTAAAATAGATTTTGGGGGGTTTGTATCATTTGATTTACACAACATGCCTACCACTTTGAAGATGCAAAACTTGAGTGTGCATAACAATTCACCCCCCCGCCCCCCCAAAAAAGTCAATACTTTGTAGAGCCACCTTTTGCAGCAATTAGAGCTGCAAGTCTCTTGGGATATGTCTCTAAGCTTGGCACATCTAGCCACTGGGATTTTTTTACCCATTCTTCAAGGCAAAACCGCTCCAGCTCCTTGAAGTTGGATGGGTTCCGCTGGTGTACAGTAATCTTTAAGTCATACCACAGATTCTCAATTGGATTGAGGTCTGGGCTTTGACTAGGCCATTCCATGACATTTAAATGTTTCCCCTTAAACCACTCGAGTGTTGCTTTAGCAGTATGCTTAGGGTCATTGTCCTGCTGGAAGGTGAACCTCCGTCCCAGTCTCAAATCTCTGGAAGACTGAAACAGGTTTCCCTAAACAATTTCCTTGTATTTAGCGCCATCCATCATTCCTTAAATTCTGACCATTTTCCCAGTCCCTGCCAATGGAAAACATCCCCACAGCATGATGCTGCCACCACCATGCTTCACTGTGGGGATGGTGTTCTTGGGGTGATGAGAGGTGTTGGGTTTGCACCAGACATAGCATTTTCCTTGATGGCCAAAAAGCTAAATTTTAGTCTCATCTGACTAGAGTACCTTCTTCCATATGTTTGGGGAGTCTCCCACATGCCTTTTGGCGAACACCAAACGTGTTTGCTTATTTTTTTCTGGCCACTCTTCCATAAAGCCCAGCTCTGTGGAGTGTACGGCTTAAAGTGGTCCTATGGACAGATACTCCCATCTCCGCTGTGGAACTTTGCAGCTCCTTCAGGGTTATCTTTGGTCTCTTTGTTGCCTCTCTGATTAATGCCCTCCTTGCCTGGTCTGTGAGTTTTGGTGTGGGGCCCTCTCTTGGCAGGTTTGTTGTGGTGCCATATTCTTTCCATTTTTTAATAATGGATTTAATGGTGCTCCGTGAGATGTTCAAAGTTTCGGATATCTTTTTATAACCCAATTCTGATCTGTACTTCTCCACAACTTTGTTCCTGACCTGTTTGGAGACCTTGGTCTTCATTGTGCCCCTTGCTTAATGGTGTTGCAGACTCTGGGACTTTTCAGAACAGATGTATATATACTGAGATCATGTGACAGATCATGTGCCCCTTAGATTGCACACAGGTGGACTTTATTTAATTAATTATCTGAAGGTAATTGGTTGCACCAGATCTTATTTAGGTGCTTCATAGCAAAGGGGGTGAATACATATGCACGCACCACTTTTCCGTTTTAATTTTTTTTAAATATATATTTTTTTAATTTCACTTCACCAATTTGGACTATTATGTCTTTGTCCATTACATGTAATCCCAATAAAAATCCATTTAAATTACAGGTTGTAATGCATCAAAATAGGAAAAACGCCAAGGGGGTGAATACTTTTGCAAGGCACTGTACATGTGTTTAGCAGATGGTAATGTGGGTGTTGCGAAATGCTTGTGCTTCTAGCTCCGACAGTGCAGTAATATCTAACAAGTAACATCTATAATTACACAACATATACCCAATACACACAAATCTAAAGTAAAGGAATGGAATTAAGAATATATAAATATATGGATGAGCAATATCAGAGCGACATAGACTAAGATACAGTAGAATAGTACAGAATACAGTATATACATATGAGATGAGTAATGCATAGACTAAGATACAGTAGAATAGTATAGAATACAGTATATACATATGAGATGAGTAATACATAGACTAAGATACAGTAGAATAGTATAGAATACAGTATATACATATGAGATGAGTAATACATAGACTAAGATACAGTAGAATAGTATAGAATACAGTATATACATATGAGATGACTAATGCAAAATATGTAAACATTATTAAAGTGACATTATTAAAGTAACAAGTGATCTATTTATTAGTGGCCAATGATTTCAAGTCTGTATGTAGGCAGCAGCCTCTCTGTGCTAGTGATGGCTGTTTAACAGTCTGATGGCCTTGGCCTTGGCACCTGTACTGACCTCGCTTTCTGGATGATAGCGGGGTGAACAGGTCGTGGCTCAGGTGGTTGTTGTCCTTGATGATCTTTTTGGCCTTCCTGTGACATCGGGTGCTGTAGGTGTCCTGGAGGGCAGGTAGTTTGCCCCCGGCTATGCGTTGTGCAGACCGCACAACCTTCTGGAGAGCCCTGCGGTTGCGGGCGGTGGCCGTTGCCGTACCAGGTGGTGATACAGCCCGACAGGATGCTCTCGATTGTGCATCTGTAAAAGTTGTAGGTTTTTAGGTGACAAGCCGAATGTCTTCAGCCTCCTGAGGTTGAAGAGGCGCTGTTGCACCTTCTTCACCACCCTGTCTGTGTGAGTTGACCATTTCAGTTTGTCAGTGATGTGTACGCCGAGGAACTTGAGCTCCAACATTATTGTGACAGTGACATTTGCTGTGGTTGTTTTGGCTCTGTACTCCAGCACTTTGTATTTGAAATGATACCAGGACTACGAGGTTAAAGTGCAGACTGTCAGCTTTAATTTGAGGGTATTGTCAACCATATTGGGTGAACCATAAGAAATTAAAGTGTTTTTTGTACATAGTGGTTAGAGCGTTGGACTAGTAACCAAAAGGTTGCTAGATTGAATCCCCGAGCTGACAAGGTACAAATCTGTCGTTCTGAACAAGGCAGTTAACCCACTGTTCCCCAGGCCGTCATTGTAAATAAGAATTTGTTCTTAACTGACTTGCCTAGTTAAATAAAAAATAGTGGATGGGACTAATTCACTTGTGTGTTAAAGTTTAGTATTTGGTCCCATATTCATAGCACGCAATGACTACATCAAGCTTGTGACTCTACAAACTTGTTCGAGGCATTTGCTGTTTTTTCCAGTTGTGTGTCAGATTATTTTGTGCCCAATATAAATGAATTGTACAATCTATTGTCATTTTGGAGTCACTTTTATTATAAATAAGAATATAATGTGGATGCTACCATGATTACGGATAATCCTGAATGAATTGTAAATAATGAGTTAGATGCACAAATGTCATACCCCCAAGACATGCTAACTTCTCACCATTACAATAACAGGGGAGGTTAGCATTTTATATCATACCCCCAAGACATGCTAACTTCTCACCATTACAATAACAGGGGAGGTTAGCATTTTATATCATACCCCCAAGACATGCTAACCACTCACCATTACAATAACAGGGGAGGTTAGCATTCCTGGGGGGGGGGATGTATGATATTTATACAACTAATACTGCTGCTGTTGACTTCATTCAGTTTTCGGTTACTGGCCCCAGCAACCTACCTACAGCAACCTAAGTCTAGGATCAGTGTAACCCCACGCCCTAACCCTCACCATAGGGGAGAATAACTGTCCCAAGATCAGTGTCTAGGTGGTCTAACTTTACAGCTTCATTACTACGGAGAGACAGAAGAAGAGAGTACATAAATGCTCTTTCGTTCTATCTAGGAGAAAGTCGGAAGGAAAAGATCGCGCGAGAAAGGCATTGTTGTGCGACAGAAGTGTCTCCACTTCCTGTGTCGTCATCAACATGCGACCAAACCTTGAGCGAGAAGTGGGAGATTCGAAGTAGCAAAACAAGCTACAGTAATTTAATATTTCATTAAACAAATGCCATCTACGATTAGTTAAGAACGAAAAGTAAAACCACGACATTAGGAGTAAGGTAATATAAGAAAGTTCTTGTTTCTGGCACAAATGGTTTGCATGACTGTTAACATAGCTAGCTAGCTAACTCGACAGAGATGCGAAAAGGGTTATTGACGTGATACTTGTTATTGTCATGTTGCCAACTCCCATGGTAATTGATACTGTATTTTGCGTACTACTAGCGCACGTCACTTCAGGTTTGAATGAAAAGCCATCTGCTTTCCCCATGTAGCCACAAGCCTTGGTAGCTCGCCGTGATCATGTAGTGGTTAGTATTTCGCGTTGTGACCGCACGAACATCGGTTCGAATCCGGGTCACATTACAATGTCAAGCCATGAGGGCTATTTTGTTTGAATGAATAAGGTAGGTAATGATATCTCAGAACTGTAATTGTCACATGTTGTTTGGCGTGACAATGACGAGTTAACAAGGCAACACATAATGATTTGAGTTTGTTGAATATATTTCTACTTGGAAACACATTCCCAAACATGTAACTGATGAGTTGTGAATATAAAAAATACGAATTTGTAGTTGTAATCGCATTCGCAAACTTGTAACTTAATATTTGTGAGCAATAATTGCATCTGTTCACCTGCTCATGTCAATTTCGCATACTCAGACTTTTGGCAGTGCTTTAGCGGCCTACCGTAACAAAAATATTTGTAGACGTTCAAGCACTGAGAAAGAGAGCAGGAGCCCTTGGAGGTGGGACGGGACCAGCTTCTTCTAACCAATCAGGTGAGATTTTCATATACTACACTGGTTGGTTGGTGACAGCTCATATGGGCCGTGGAGTCTGGCACAACCATCTGTCAATCACGACGTGGGTTACCAGGTTACCACCTACCCAAAGAAGCTCAGCTGTCACGGCGGGTACGTTTAAATGTCTTCCTTTAATGGCAACAAGCTTTTTTCTTCTTTGTAATATGTTTTTGGAAGCTTTTGTCAAAATCATTGTTAATACGTTTGTAACTCTAACGTTGTAGTTTTGATGCTAGCTACCGAAATCAATTTGGTAAAGTTATTTGGCAAACTATTTTTTAAGCTAGATAAGTAAACTCACCACATTCAGTACAAATGTGCGTAACAGCGACATTCAAACGAGGCTGCAATGAAAACGAATGGGACTGTAGTGACTGTGTTGGCATCGTGAACTACGTTTTGATTCAGTGTTGGTTGACATGGTAATGGACCAACAGTATTGGAGAAAAGATGAAAAAACTGACCATTCCCCGACGCTGTACGTTACATCGCTGTACGTTACATCGTGACGTGCCACAACGTAACGTACGGCGCACATTTGCAACTCATGTTGTGCAGTACAGGCTCTTTCCACCAGGGGTAGCCCTTCTCTCGCAGATTAAAATCATGCTTAACCATATATACTTGTAAGAAAACTGCATGATTTTTGTCTAAATTAATGACTAGGGTGCATCCCGGCAAGAACACACAAACCTCATTCGAAACTACTTTGGCAAGGTAGGTGCAGGGCCAGTCGGACGACTGATGCTGCAGCCCACCATGGGCACGGCTGGAGGCCACAGTGAGCAGTTGCTTCCCAACACAATACAACACCTTGACAGGTTCTTCAAGCTCTACCACGACACTTTGTCCACGAGGGTGCAGGGAGCTGGGTTGCAGTGGACCAGACGACCGACAAGATTGTGTGTCCCTCCTCTCCTGGGTGCTCAATTTAATATTGACTTTTGTTTTTGTAAGTATGTCCTCTCTGTGACTTATGTAGCATCTGTGATATCTGGGCACCAGTCTAAATCTCAACTTTTACATCATCTTTAGGTTGTAAACTAGATATGGTCACTGCTGCGGTTGTAAATGCCAGCTCGGAAATACCTTGTTTGTTTAGCCTGCTTTGCATTACATGGGAACCTTTGATAAATGATCAATATTCTCTCTGATTTTCTATGAATGGGTTTCTGTACTGTACTGTAAACAGTGTTGCTTCCGTCCCTCTCCTCGCGCCATCTTGGGCTCGAACCAGGGACCCTCTGAACACAGTGACAACGGTCACCCACGAAACGTTGTTACCTATCGCTCGAACAAACTTGTGGCCTTTTCAGAGCAGGTGACGTCACTGATTGAACGCATGGGTCTGTGCTCGTGACCGTTTGGGTGTATTAGTGTGGAAAAGGTAGATTCGGGCAGTTGGGCGTGCATCGCTGTATATGTCCACAGCACATACATGGTTCTCATGTACACATCCAACTGTGATTATGTTCCAGAGCTATTATTATAATTATTATCATAGTTATTATTATCATAGTTATTATTATAATTATTATTATTATCATAGTTATTATTATTATTATTACCGTAGTTATTGTTATTGTAATTATAACCATAGTAATTATTATTATTATAGGTATAAGTGGCGGTGCTCTTAGTGGCGGTGCTCTTAGTGGCGGTGCTCTTAGTGGCGGTGCTCTTAGTGGCGGTGCTCTTAGTGTCGGTGCTCTTAGTGGCGGTGCTCTTAGTGGCGGTGCTCTTAGTGGCGGTGCTCTTAGTGGCGGTGCTCTTAGTGGCGGTGCTCTTAGTGGCGGTGCTCTTAGTGGCGGTGCTCTTAGTGGCGGTGCTCTTAGTGGCGGCGCTCCTAGTGGCGGCGCTCCTAGTGGCGGTGCTCTTAGTGGCGGTGCTCCTAGTGTCGGTGCTCTTAGTGGCGGTGCTCTTAGTGTCGGCGCTCCTAGTGTCGGCGCTCTTAGTGGTGGCGCTCCTAGTGTCGGTGCTCTTAGTGGCGGTGCTCCTAGTGTCGGTGCTCTTAGTGGCGGTGCTCTTAGTGTCGGCGCTCCTAGTGTCGGCGCTCTTAGTGGTGGCGCTCCTAGTGTCGGTGCTCTTAGTGGCGGTGCTCTTAGTGGCGGTGCTCTTAGTGGCGGTGCTCTTAGTGTCGGTGCTCTTAGTGGCGGTGCTCCTAGTGTCGGCGCTCCTAGTGTCGGCGCTCTTAGTGGCGGTGCTCTTAGTGTCGGTGCTCTTAGTGGCGGTGCTCCTAGTGGCGGTGCTCCTAGTGTCGGCGCTCCTAGTGTCGGCGCTCTTAGTGGCGGTGCTCTTAGTGTCGGTGCTCTTAGTGGCGGTGCTCCTAGTGTCGGCGCTCTTAGTGGTGGTGCTCTTAGTGGCGGTGCTCTTAGTGGCGGCGCTCCTAGTGTCGGCGCTCTTAGTGGCGGTGCTCCTAGTGTCGGTGCTCCTAGTGTCGGTGCTCCTAGTGTCGGTGCTCTTAGTGGCGGTGCTCTTAGTGTCGGTGCTCTTAGTGGCGGTGCTCCTAGTGGCGGTGCTCTTAGTGTCGGTGCTCTTAGTGGCGGTGCTCCTAGTGTCGGCGCTCTTAGTGGTGGTGCTCTTAGTGTCGGTGCTCTTAGTGGCGGCGCTCCTAGTGTCGGCGCTCTTAGTGGCGGTGCTCCTAGTGTCGGTGCTCCTAGTGTCGGTGCTCTTAGTGGCGGTGCTCTTAGTGTCGGCGCTCTTAGTGGCGGTGCTCTTAGTGTCGGCGCTCCTAGTGGCGGTGCTCCTAGTGGCGGTGCTCCTAGTGGCGGTGCTCCTAGTGGCGGTGCTCCTAGTGGCGGTGCTCCTAGTGGCGGTGCTCCTAGTGGCGGTGCTCCTAGTGGCGGCGCTCTGAAAGCAGGAAAACTGAAATCCATTTTACCTCATTTCTACCAGCATGTCACGTGCAACCAGAGGGGGGGGGGGGGGGGGGACAACTCTAGACCGCCTTTACTCCACACACAGATTCATGCAAAGCTCTCTCTCGCCCTCCATTTAGCAAATCTGACCATAACTCTATTCTCCAGCTTCCTGCTTACAAGCAAAAACTCAAACAGGAAGTGCAAGTGACACATTCAACAAGGAAGTGGTGCAATGAAGCGGATACTATACTACAGGACTGTTTTGCACAGACTGGAATATGTTCCGGGATTATTCAGATGGCATAAATGAGTATACCACATCAGTCTGAACTGATCATGCCTTCACGTCCCCAAGGGCATCGTGGAGCTGGCGGCAGGCCTGAACAGACCCTGTCTAACTGGGAGAGGATTGCAGCCTGGAGAGGGGGGACGGACAATTGTAAATGGTTTAGATAAGGTTTTACGTGAATCAAAAGGGTAGTAGCTACAGATTCACAGAATGCAGCCAATGGCTCCATACAGAATATAGCTTAAAAATAGTTTACAAAACCTTTTTGTCACAGTAGGATGCTAAAGCATTGCCAAAAGTCTGATTGTGCGAAATTGACATGCTGCAGGTGTACAAATGTAATGATTGCTCGCACATTTTTAAGTTTACAAGTTTAAGTATGTGTTTAAAACTACAGATTATTCTTTCATGTTCACAACTCATCAGTTACACATTTTGAAAATTGTGTTTACAACTAGAAATATATTCTACAACTCAAATCATTACGTCAATGATTTTACCTCCCGTACCTCATGACTGAGACCAATGTGATCAAAGGCTACAACATCATCTAGAGCCGTGTGGTGATCCTGTGTTGAGCAGTGTGGTACATTTTGAATTTATGCACCTCTGCTGTAGATGACCTGTGTTTTTGTCTAGCTCTTAAACTCTAGGCGCCTATTCTGTCGTCTCCCTGCGGTTGTCGGACATTCTGCCGTCTCCCTGCGGTTGTCGGACATTCTGCCGTCTCCCTGCGGTTGTCGGACATTCTGTCGTCTCCCTGCGGTTGTCGGACATTCTGCCGTCTCCCTGCGGTTGTCGGACATTCTGCCGTCTCCCTGCGGTTGTCGGACATTCTGCCGTCTCCCTGCGGTTGTCGGACATTCTGCCGCCTTCCTGCGGTTCGCCCACGACTGCCTCGTAAACTACAATCGAAACGCTGTGTTTTAACATTTAGGAAGGTCAATCATCGTTTGCGACACAGCTTTCAAAACATATGGTCACTTTTCATCAGCGAGAAAGAATACTTCAATAAAAAAAACATACTTACTGTTCTAGATCCATAGATCTATGGCTGCCTCATCCTACTAAGCTACACTTACTGTTCTAGATCCATACAGCTATGGCTGTCTCCGTCCTACTAAGCTACACTTACTGTTCTAGATCCATACAGCTATGGCTGTCTCCGTCCTACTAAACTACACTTACAGTTCTAGATCCATACAGCTATGGCTGCCTCCGTCCTACTAAACTACACTTACAGTTCTAGATCCATACAGCTATGGCTGCCTCCATCCTACTAAACTACACTTACAGTTCTAGATCCATACAGCTATGGCTGCCTCCGTCCTACTAAACTACACTTACAGGTCTAGATCCATACAGCTATGGCTGCCTCCGTCCTACTAAACTACACTTACAGTTCTAGATCCATACAGCTATGGCTGTCTCCGTCCTACTAAACTATGCTTACAGTTCTAGATCCATACAGCTATGGCTGTCTTCAACCTACTAAACTATACTTACAGTTCTAGATCCATACAGCTATGGCTGCCTCCGTCCTACTAAACTACACTTACAGTTCTAGATCCATACAGCTAATAATAACTAATACAAGATAAGAATACCTACATAATAAGTATTTTTAATAAGTCGTAGGAAGTGATCGGAGCACCACTGGGATCAAACAAGGTAATATTTACCACCGTAAAGCAGTCCTAGCAGGAGCTGTCAGCGCCACCACCATCCACCCTATCAGACAACAGCGATTTGGGTCTGTGACCTCTGATGTAATTCATTCTATTTTCAATGGTTTTGTTCCTTCCTGTGTTGTGTAGCATGGCGACCCCCAGTAAGACCCCACCGGGTTCTGACCCCAAGCAGCTGGAGAGGACAGGGACGGTCCGGGAGATCGGCTCTCAGGCGGTGTGGTCTCTGTCTTCCTGTAAACCAGGTGAGTTCAGTTGGGTTCTGTTCGTTAGTGCACACTGTAGCAAAAACTGACTCTCTCCACCTCCCTCCCTCCCTCTCTCCCCCTCCCTCTCTCCTCCTCCCCCCTCTCCCTCTCTCCTCCCTCTCTCCTCCTCCCCCTCTCTCCTCCTCCCTCTCTCCCCCTCCCTCTCTCCTCCCTCTCTCCCCCTCCCTCTCTAGGTTTTGGTGTGGACCAGCTGAGAGATGATAACTTGGAGACATACTGGCAGTCTGATGGATCCCAGCCACACCTAGTCAACATCCAGTTTAGGTACAGTCTGTATCCCTGTCTCCATGCCTGTCTGCCTGCCTGCCTGCCTGTGACTGAATTAGTCAATCAGGATCTCAATGAAGGCATCTCCAACATACTACATCATTCATCTCTGTCTCCCCTCCTCCTCTCCCCAGGAGAAAGACCATCATGCATCTCTGTCTCCTCTCCTCAGGAGAAAGACCATCATGCATCTCTTCCTTCCCTCCTCCTCTCAGGAGAAAGACCATCATGCATCTCTTCCTTCCCTCCTCCTCTCCTCAGGAGAAAGACCATCATGCATCTCTTCCTTCCCTCCTTCTCTCCCCAGGAGAAAGACTACAGTGAAGATGTTGTGTATGTATGCAGACTACAAGTCAGACGAAAGCTACACCCCCAGTAAGATCTCTGTCAGAGTAGGAAACAACTTCCACAACCTGCAGGAGATCAGAGTAAGAACTGTTATATGATGTTATAACTGTTATATGTATCACTGTGTACATGTTATAACTGTTCTGTGATGTTATAACTGTTCTGTGATTTTATAACTTTATGTGATGTTATAACTGTTATGTGATGTTATGACTGTTATGTGATGTTATAACTGTTATGTGATGTTATAACTTATGTGATGTTATGTCTATCAGTGTGTACATGTTATAACTGTTCTATGATGTTATAACTGTTATGTGATGATCTTTCTCCTCTTCCTCCTCACTCCTCTTCATCTTTCTCCTCTTCCTCCTCACTCCTCTTTCTCCTCTTCCTCCTCACTCCTCCTCTCTCCTCTTCCTCACTCTTTTTTCTCCTCTTCCTCCTCCTCCTCACTCTTCCTCCTCTTTCTCCTCCTCCTCCTCACTCTTCCTCCTCCTCACTCTTCCTCCTCCTCACTCTTCTTCCACCTCACTCTTCCTCCTCACTCCTCTTCCTCCTCACTCTTTTTCCTCCTCCTCCTCCTCACTCTTCCTCCTCCTCCTCACTCTTCCTCCTCACTCTTCTTCCCCCTCACTCTTCCTCCTCACTCCTCTTCCCCCTCCTCACTCCTCCTCACTCTTCGTCCTCCTCTTCCTCCTCCTCACTCTTCCTCCTCCTCCCCTTCCTTCCCCCACTGCAGCAGTTAGAGATGGTAGAGCCTAGTGGTTGGATCCACATCCCCCTTCTGGACACAGTCAACAACCCCATCAGGTAGATTTATAGGTGCTGTTCTGAAAAGTGTCTCAAAGACATTTCTTTGACCAATGATATATTCTATATGTTAAATTCTCTGTCCTAATGTTTCTAATGTATTCATTTCCCCAGGACGTTCATGATCCAGATAGCTGTGTTAGCCAACCACCAGAACGGCAGAGACACGCACATGAGACAGATCAAGGTGTATACCCCCGTCGAGGAGAGCTCCATCGGCAAGTTCCCAAGATGCACCACGGTCGACTTCATGATGTACCGCACCATCAGATGACACTGAGGGGTTCCGGGGTTCTGGGTGGAACTTCTCAGGGTTCCGACTAGAACTTTCCAGAATTCCGGGTGGGAACCCTTAAGTGTACAGTGTTGACAAATAAGGGAATTGGAATGTTGAGTTTTTAAATTGAAATATTATTCTAATTTTCAAGTTAACCTGAAATCCTTTTCATTTAGTTTACATGGCACCCTATTCTCTATATATAGTGCGCTACTTTAGACCAGGACCCCTACGGGTGTTCCTATGGACCTGTGTCAAAAGTAGTGCACTATATAGGGAATAGGGTGCCAGCCCTGGTCTAAAGTAGTGCACTATATAGGGAATAGGGTGCCAGCCCTGGTCTAAAGTAGTGCACTATATAGTGAATAGGGTGCCAGCCCTGGTCTAAAGTAGTGCACTATATAGTGAATAGGGTGCCAGCCCTGGTCTAAAGTAGTGCACTATATAGGGAATAGGGTGCCAGCCCTGGTCTAAAGTAGTGCACTATATAGTGAATAGGGTGCCAGCCCTGGTCTAAAGTAGTGCACTATATAGTGAATAGGGTGCCAGCCCTGGTCTAAAGTAGTGCACTATATAGTGAATAGGGTGCCAGCCCTGGTCTAAAGTAGTGCACTATATAGGGAATAGGGTGCCAGCCCTGGTCTAAAGTAGTGCACTATATAGTGAATAGGGTGCCAGCCCTGGTCTAAAGTAGTGCACTATATAGTGAATAGGGTGCCAGCCCTGGTCTAAAGTAGTGCACTATATAGTGAATAGGGTGCCAGCCCTGGTCTAAAGTAGTGCACTATATAGTGAATAGGGTGCCGTTTGGGCAGTAATCTGTGTAACTGATGTTGTTAATTCCATATTAGTCTGACGGTCTCTCTTTCGGTTGGTGTCTGATGTAAAGATGATCTGAAGACTTCAATGAGACCATGTTAAGGGCCGTGGTTTGAGGCCTCCAAAAAACACAGGTTTACTACCCGTGTGACTAGACCTGCTGTCTGTACTGACTGGGAATGAATGTCAAATGTATGTATCTCTCTCTGTCTGTTGTTGAATTAAATGTGTTTTGAGTTTGAGCCCCGGAGGTCTGCTTTTACTAGCTATAGGTCCTAATCAGTGTTACACCACAGTTTAACCAGCAGGAGGCACTGTCTCCCCTCTGAAGGGAGAATCTGGTGCGACAGGATATGAGGTGTGGTTGGATGGATAGCATGCCGTGGGTGGGATAAGGGTTTTAAAGGAGGTACTTTGACATTTGCCGTTTTTATATAAAGTACCAGTCATACGTTTTAGAACACCTACTCATTCAAGGGTTTTTCTTTATTTGTACTATTTTCTACATTGTATAATAATACTGAAGACATCAACACTATGAAATAACACATATGGAATCATGTAGTAACCAAAAAGTGTTTTTGGTTACTACATATATTTTTTATATGATAGATTCTTCAAAGTAGCCCCCCTTTGCCTTGATGACAGCTTTCCATACTCTTGGCATTCTCTCAACCAGCTTCATGAGGAATGCTTTTCCAACAGTCTTGAAGGAGTTCCCACATATGCTGAGCACTTGTTGGCTGCTTTTCCTTCACTCTGTGATCCAACTCATCCCAAACCATGTCAATTGGGTTGAGGTCGGGTGATTGTGGGGGCCAGGTCATCTGATGCAGCACTCCATCACTCTCCTTCTTGGTCAAATAGCCCTTACACAGCCTGGAGGTGTGTTGGGTCGTTGTCCTGTTGAAGAACAAATGATAGTCCCACTAAGAGCAGATCAGATGGGATGGCGTATTGCTGCAGAATGCTGTGGTAGCCAGGCTGGTTAAGTGTGCCTTAAATTCTAAATAAATCACTGACAGCGTCACCAGCAAAGCACCATCACACCTCCTCCTCCATGCTTCACGGTGGGAACACCACATGCGGAGATCATTCGTTCACCTACTCTGCGTCTCACAAAGATTGGAACCAAAAATCTCAAATTTGGACTCATCAGACCAAAGGACAGATTTCCTCTAGTCTAATGTCCATTGCAAGTCTCTTCTTAGTCGTTTCTTTGCAGCAATTTGACCATGAGGACCTGATTCATGCAGCCTCCTCTGAACAGTTGATGTTGAGATGTCTGTTACTTGAACTCTGAAGCATTTATTTGGGATGCAATTTCTGAGGCTGGTAACTCTAGTGAACTTATCCTCTGCAGCAGAGGTAACTCTGGGTCTTTCCTTTCCTGTGGCGGTCCTCATGAGAGCCAGTTCCATCATAGCGCTTGATGGTTTTTGCGACTGTACTTTCAAACTTCTTGACATTTTTCAGATTGACTGACCTTCATGTCTTAAAGTAATGATGGACTGTCATTTCTCTTTGCTTATTTGAGCTGTTCTTGCCATATTTGAGTTGTTCTTGCCATAATATGGACTTGGTCTTTTACCAAATAGGGCTATCTTCTGTATACCATTCTTACCTTGTCACAACTGATTGGCTCAAATGCAGTAAGAAGGAAAGAAATTCCACAAATTTACTTTTAACAAGGCACACCTGTTAATTGAAATCCATTCCAGGTGACTACCTCATGAAGCTGGTTGAGAGAATGCCAAGAGTGTGCAAAACTGTCATCAAGGCAAAGGGTGGCTACTTTCAAGAATCTCAAATATATTTGGATTTGTTTTAACACTTTTTTTGGTTACTACATGATTCCATATGTGTTATTTCATAGTTTTGATGTCTTCACTATTATTCTACAATGTAGAACCCTAGGTGTGTCCAAACCTTCAACTTTTGACTGGTACTGTATATATATATATATATATATATATGACCTCATATATAGCATTTGAAGGCAGCATACCAGTACTGTATAATGCACACTGTTACGAGACTCACCTGCCCGCATCACGGGACGGTTGTCACACACACACACACACACACACACACACACCGGTACTGTATAATTCCCCTTTGAGTTGTCAGTGGCCTGTATGCCTCTGTAAAGGAGACGAGGTTGAATTCTGCCTGGAAACAACCTGAAAGTGTACACAACGTCCTTTTACTTCCTGACAGAGCGAGAGACCGAGAGAAGCACACTTTGACTATGTACAGACTCCGTGAGCGTAGCCTTGCTTTTGAGAAAGGCCGCCGTAGGCAGACCTGACACACTGCCCACAAAATGAGGTGGAAACTGAGCTGCACTTCCTAACCTCCTGACACATATTTCCCTCAGATTACGTAGACCTACAAAGAATTCAGAAACAAACCCAATTTTGATAAACTCCCATATCTACCGGGTGAAATACCAGTGTTCCATCACAGCAGTAAGATGTGTGACCTGTTGTCACAAGAAAAGGGCAACCAGTGAAGATCAAACACCATTGTAAATACAATCCATATTCATGTTTATTTACTTTTGTACTTTAACTATTTGCACATCATTACAACACGGTATATAGACATAATATGACATTTGAAATGTCTATTATTTTGGAACTGTTGTGAGTGTAATGTTTACTGTTCATTTTTTGTGTAACTTTTGTTTATCTATTTCACTTGCTTTGGCAATGTTAACAAATGTTTCCCATGGCAATAAAGCACTTTGAATTGAAATTCAAATTGAGAGAGAACCACAGAGAGAGAGAGAGAGAGTGAGCATCCTGTCAGAGGGGAGGACCAGGGTTGTGTTTCAATAGTCTTAAACAGCTTCCTCTCCCTCGTCTGGCTCCTTCATCAACCAACTGAACAGGTGAAAACAGAACTTTGCCAGCATCCATTCACTACAGCTCTCAAAATCAACTATAATCGGGGGCCTGATTTAGACCTGGGACACCAGGTGGGTGATTCCCCTCTAATCGGGGCCTGATTTAGACCTGGGACACCATGTAGGTGATTCCCCTGTAATCGGGGCCTGATTTAGACCTGGGACACCATGTGGGAGATTCCCCTCGAATCGAGGCCTGATTTAGACCTGGGACACCAGGAGGGTGATTCCCTTCGAATCGAGGCCTGATTTAGACCTGGGACACCAGGTGGGTGATTCCCCTCTAATCGGGGCCTGATTTAGACCTGGGACACCAGGTGGGTGATTCCCCTCTAATCGGGGCCTGATTTAGACCTGGGACACCATGTAGGAGATTCCCCTCTAATCGGGGCCTGATTTAGACATGGGACACCAGGTGGGTGAATCCCCTCTAATCGGGGCCTGATTTAGACCTGGGTTATATTAGTAATCAGGTAGAAGAGAAAACTGCAGAGTTGGTAGGGTCAGAGTTGAATGCCCACAGTATTTTGGTTTAATCTAATATGAGGATACAGTACAGTACAGAGGAGAGGAGACGAGGAGGAGAAGTCACTACAGTCTACTAAGAGACAGCCCAGCCCAGCTAGGGGTTTGTGGTCTGTGACTCAATTCCTGTCAGAGAGAGACGCTGAGGGGAAAAATACTTTACTTTCGTCTCTACACGTGTGACAGACTTGGTACTGTCCAAACACATCAGGTGATAAATCATGAATATGCCATCGATCTGCATTCAGCTCTATGTCCTGGGTGAGTTTATCAATTGTTTATTGTTCTACAACACATATTTCCTCTCTCAATTATCTTTCTCTGTCCCCTCTCTCTCTCTGTTCTCTCTCTCTCTCTCTCTCTCTGTTCTCTCTGTTATTTCTCTCTGTTCTCTCTCTGTTCTCTCTGTTATCTCTCTCTTCTCTCTGTTATCTCTCTCTGTTCTATCTCAATTATCTCTCTGGTATCTCTCTCTGTTATCTCTCTGTTATCTCTCTCTGTTCTATCTCAATTATCTCTCTCTGTTCTCTCCCTCTCTCTGTTATCTCTGTGTTCTCTCTCTCGCTCTCTCTGTGTTATCTCTCTCTTAACACTCTCTTCTTTCCATCCATTCCCTCCCTATCACAGTGTGTTACCTGATATGTTTAGTCAGCATGTGTCGGATGAGTCTGAATGAGCTGTTTTCTCCTGTCCTCCAGGCCTCCTGGTGCTGATGGGGTCCAGAGCAGAGGGAGATTTGGTTGGAAAAGGCAGCATGTCCACCAACTCCACCCCTACTGATACCCCCTCTACAGCCAGCCTGACCCCCTCTACAGCCAACCATACCCCCTCTACAGCCAACCTGAGCCCCTCTACAGCCAACCTGAGCCCCTCTACAGCCAGCCTGACCCCCTCTACAGCCAACCATACCCCCTCTACAGCCAACCTGAGCCCCTCTACAGCCAACCTGAGCCCCTCTACAGCCAGCCTGACCCCCTCTACAGCCAACCATACCCCCTCTACAGCCAACCATACCCCCTCTACAGCCAACCAGACTCCCTCAGCAGCCAACCAGACTCCCTCAGCAGCCAACCAGACTCCCTCAGCAGCCAACGAGATCGCCCAGACTACATCGTCAGGGTTGACAGCCCTCAGCCATTCACATGGCTGGGAGTCCACTGCGACCACGGAAACCATATCAGCACCAGGTAACGGACAACTTGTGTGTGTCTCTCTTCAGTCCCTGCTCTCTCTGGGTCTGTCTTCAGTCCCTGCTCTCTCTGGGTCTGTCTTCAGTCCCAGCTCTCTCTGGGTCTGTCTTCAGTCCCAGCTCTCTCTGGGTCTGTCTTCAGTCCCTGCTCTCTCTGGGTCTGTCTTCAGTCCCAGCTCTCTCTGGGTCTGTCTTCAGTCCCTGCTCTCTCTGGGTCTGTCTTCAGTCCCTGCTCTCTCTGGGTCTGTCTTCAGTCCCAGCTCTCTATGGGTCTGTCTTCAGTCCCTGCTCTCTCTGGGTCTGTCTTCAGTCCCAGCTCTCTCTGGGTCTGTCTTCAGTCCCTGCTCTCTCTGGGTCTGTCTTCAGTCCCAGCTCTCTCTGGGTCTGTCTTCAGTCCCTGCTCTCTCTGGGTCTGTCTTCAGTCCCTGCTCTCTCTGGGTCAGTCTTCAGTCCCAGCTCCCTCTGGGTCTGTCTTCAGTCCCTGCTCTCTCTGGGTCTGTCTTCAGTCCCTGCTCTCTCTGTGTCTCTCTTCAGTCCCTGCTCTCTATGGGTCTGTCTTCAGTCCCTGCTCTCTCTGGGTCTGTCTTCAGTCCCTGCTCTCTCTGGGTCAGTCTTCAGTCCCTGCTCTCTCTGGGTCTGTCTTCAGTCCCTGCTCTCTCTGTGTCTCTCTTCAGTCCCTGCTCTCTCTGGGTCTGTCTTCAGTCCCTGCTCTCTCTGTGTCTCTCTTCAGTCCCTGCTCTCTATGTGTCTCTCTTCGGTCCCTGCTCTCTCTGGGTCAGTCTTCAGTCCCTGCTCTCTCTGGGTCTGTCTTTAGTCCCTGCTCTCTCTGTGTCTCTCTTCAGTCCCTGCTCTCTCTGTGTCTCTCTTCAGTCCCTGCTCTCTCTGGGTCAGTCTTCAGTCCCTGCTCTCTCTGGGTCTGTCTTCAGTCCCTGCTCTCTCTGGGTCTGTCTTCAGTCCCTGCTCTCTCTGGGTCAGTCTTCAGTCCCAGCTCCCTCTGGGTCTGTCTTCAGTCCCTGCTCTCTCTGTGTCTGTCTTCAGTCCCTGCTCTCTCTTAGTCTGTCTTCAGTCCCTGCTCTCTCTGGTTCTGTCTTCAGTCCCTGCTCTCTCTGGGTCTGTCTTCAGTCCCTGCTCTCTCTGGGTCTGTCTTCAGTCCCTGCTCTCTCTGTGTCTCTCTTCAGTCCCTGCTCTCTCTGTGTCTCTCTTCAGTCCCTGCTCTCTATGGGTCTGTCTTCAGTCCCTGCTCTCTCTTGGTCAGTCTTCAGTCCCTGCTCTCTCTGGGTCAGTCTTCAGTCCCTGCTCTCTCTGTGTCTCTCTTCAGTCCCTGCTCTCTCTGGGTCAGTCTTCAGTCCCTGCTCTCTCTGGGTCTGTCTTCAGTCCCTGCTCTCTCTGGGTCTGTCTTCAGTCCCTGCTCTCTCTGGGTCTGTCTTCAGTCCCTGCTCTCTCTGTGTCTCTCTTCAGTCCCTGCTCTCTCTGGGTCTCTATTCAGTCCCTGCTCTCTCTGTGTCTCTCTTCAGTCCCTGCTCTCTCTGTGTCTCTCTTCAGTCCCTGCTCTCTCTGGGTCAGTCTTCAGTCCCTGCTCTCTCTGGGTCTGTCTTCAGTCCCTGCTCTCTCTGTGTCTCTCTTCAGTCCCTGCTCTCTCTGTGTCTCTCTTCAGTCCCTGCTCTCTCTGGGTCTGTCTTCAGTCCCTGCTCTCTCTGTGTCTCTCTTCAGTCCCTGCTCTCTCTGTGTCTCTCTTCAGTCCCTGCTCTCTCTGGGTCAGTCTTCAGTCCCTGCTCTCTCTGGGTCTGTCTTCAGTCCCTGCTCTCTCTGTGTCTCTCTTCAGTCCCTGCTCTCTCTGTGTCTCTCTTCAGTCCCTGCTCTCTCTGGGTCTGTCTTCAGTCCCTGCTCTCTCTGGGTCTGTCTTCAGTCCCTGCTCTCTCTGTGTCTCTCTTCAGTCCCTGCTCTCTCTGGGTCTGTCTTCAGTCCCTGCTCTCTCTGTGTCTCTCTTCAGTCCCTGCTCTCTCTGTGTCTCTCTTCAGTCCCTGCTCTCTCTGGGTCAGTCTTCAGTCCCTGCTCTCTCTGGGTCTGTCTTCAGTCCCTGCTCTCTCTGGGTCTGTCTTCAGTCCCTGCTCTCTCTGTGTCTGTCTTCAGTCCCTGCTCTCTCTGGGTCTGTCTTCAGTACCTGCTCTCTCTGTGTCTGTCTTCAGTCCCTGCTCTCTCTTGGTCAGTCTTCAGTCCCTGCTCTCTCTGGGTCAGTCTTCAGTCCCTGCTCTCTCTGGGTCTGTCTTCAGTCCCTGCTCTCTCTGGGTCAGTCTTCAGTCCCAGCTCCCTCTGGGTCAGTATTCAGTCCCTGCTCTCTCTGGGTCTGTCTTCAGTCCCTGCTCTCTCTGGGTCTGTCTTCAGTCCCTACTCTCTCTGGGTCTGTCTTCAGTCCCTGCTCTCTCTGGGTCAGTCTTCAGTCCCTGCTCTCTCTGGGTCTGTCTTCAGTCCCTGCTCTCTCTGTGTCTCTCTTCAGTCCCTGCTCTCTCTGGGTCTGTCTTCAGTCCCTGCTCTCTCTGTGTCTCTCTTCAGTACCTGCTCTCTCTGTGTCTGTCTTCAGTCCCTGCTCTCTCTTGGTCAGTCTTCAGTCCCTGCTCTCTCTGGGTCAGTCTTCAGTCCCTGCTCTCTCTGGGTCTGTCTTCAGTCCCTGCTCTCTCTGGGTCAGTCTTCAGTCCCAGCTCCCTCTGGGTCAGTATTCAGTCCCTGCTCTCTCTGGGTCTGTCTTCAGTCCCTGCTCTCTCTGGGTCTGTCTTCAGTCCCTGCTCTCTCTGTGTCTCTCTTCAGTCCCTGCTCTCTATGGGTCTGTCTTCAGTCCCTGCTCTCTCTTGGTCAGTCTTCAGTCCCTGCTCTCTCTGGGTCAGTCTTCAGTCCCTGCTCTCTCTGGGTCTGTCTTCAGTCCCTGCTCTCTCTGGGTCAGTCTTCAGTCCCAGCTCCCTCTGGGTCTGTCTTCAGTCCCTGCTCTCTCTGTGTCTGTCTTCAGTCCCTGCTCTCTCTGAGTCTGTCTTCAGTCCCTGCTCTCTCTGGTTCTGTCTTCAGTCCCTGCTCTCTCTGGGTCTGTCTTCAGTCCCTGCTCTCTCTGGGTCTGTCTTCAGTCCCTGCTCTCTCTGTGTCTCTCTTCAGTCCCTGCTCTCTCTGGGTCTGTCTTCAGTCCCTGCTCTCTCTGTGTCTCTCTTCAGTCCCTGCTCTCTCTGTGTCTCTCTTCAGTCCCTGCTCTCTCTGGGTCAGTCTTCAGTCCCTGCTCTCTCTGGGTCTGTCTTCAGTCCCTGCTCTCTCTGTGTCTCTCTTCAGTCCCTGCTCTCTCTGTGTCTCTCTTCAGTCCCTGCTCTCTCTGGGTCAGTCTTCAGTCCCTGCTCTCTCTGGGTCTGTCTTCAGTCCCTGCTCTCTCTGGGTCTGTCTTCAGTCCCTGCTCTCTCTGGGTCTGTCTTCAGTCCCTGCTCTCTCTGTGTCTCTCTTCAGTCCCTGCTCTCTCTGGGTCTGTCTTCAGTCCCTGCTCTCTCTGTGTCTCTCTTCAGTCCCTGCTCTCTCTGTGTCTCTCTTCAGTCCCTGCTCTCTCTGGGTCTGTCTTCAGTCCCTGCTCTCTCTGGGTCTGTCTTCAGTCCCTGCTCTCTCTGTGTCTCTCTTCAGTCCCTGCTCTCTCTGTGTCTCTCTTCAGTCCCTGCTCTCTCTGGGTCAGTCTTCAGTCCCTGCTCTCTCTGGGTCTGTCTTCAGTCCCTGCTCTCTCTGGGTCTGTCTTCAGTCCCTGCTCTCTCTGGGTCAGTCTTCAGTCCCAGCTCCCTCTGGGTCTGTCTTCAGTCCCTGCTCTCTCTGGGTCAGTCTTCAGTCCCTGCTCTCTATGGGTCTGTCTTCAGTCCCTGCTCTCTCTGGGTCTGTCTTCAGTCCCTGCTCTCTCTGTGTCTGTCTTCAGTCCCTGCTCTCTCTGGGTCTGTCTTCAGTCCCTGCTCTCTCTGGGTCTCTCTTCAGTCCCTGCTCTCTATGGGTCTCTCTTCAGTCCCTGCTCTCTCTGGGTCTGTCTTCAGTCCCTGCTCTCTCTGGGTCAGTCTTCAGTCCCTGCTCTCTCTGGGTCTGTCTTCAGTCCCTGTGTTTGTTTGTAACAGAGAGGTATATGGTAGCCCCAGCCCTGTAGCTAGCTTGTATTCCACCAGTGGCGGTTGGTGTCGTTTAAGATGAGGGAGGACGGTTATTTTCAGTAGCATGACCTTATTTCTATTACAGCATGTTGGATGACTGTCATTCATATTCACCCAGTTCAATGTAACAGTGATAGGTTTAGGTTACTGTCATTCATATTCACCCAGTTCAATGTAACAGTGATAGGTTTAGGTTACTGTCATTCATATTCACCCAGTTCAATGTAACAGTGACAGGTTTAGGTTACTGTCATTCATATTCACCCAGTTCAATGTAACAGTGATAGGTTTAGGTTACTGTCATTCATATTCACCCAGTTCAATGTAACAGTGATAAGTTTAGGTTACTGTCATTCATATTTACCCAGTTCAATGTAACAGTGATAAGTTTAGGTTACTGTCATTCATATTTACCCAGTTCAATGTAACAGTGATAGGTTTAGGTTACTGTCATTCATATTTACCCAGTTCAAAAAAAAAAAAAAAAAAAAAGTAACAGTGATAGGTTTAGGTTACTGTCATTCACATTCACCCAGTTCAATGTAACAGTGATAGGTTTAGGTTACTGTCATTCACATTCACCCAGTTCAATGTAACAGTGATAGGTTTAGGTTACTATCATTCATATCCACCCAGTTCAATGTAACAGTGATAGGTTTAGGTTACTGTCATTCACATTCACCCAGTTCAATGTAACAGTGATAGGTTTAGGTTACTATCATTCATATTCACCCAGTTCAATGTAACAGTGATAGGTTTAGGTTACTATATGATACTAGAATGTTCCCTGTACCCTTCATGAGGTTGATACAACCTGGCCTATGAATGAAAGTTTACAACGTAGGTGCACACAGGTCGAGAGATACATTTGAGTAATCAAGGTGACAGACAGTGACGCATTCAATACCGCCTTTCACCCTCTTGCCTGCATCTAGCTGATCTAGGGTGTAGTCATTAGTCCAACAGTTGCAAACGAGAGTTTCTGTTGGACAGATTCAGGTATGTATATCCCCGTTCCGTTTGCTTCCGTTTAAAAAAGAAATTTCAACAGAATTGGTGGAATGAATACACCCCTGATCACATACAAACAGCATGATCACTGTCATAGCAGCCACATACAAACAGCATGATCACTGTCATAGCAGCCACATACAAACAGCATGATCACTGTCATAGCAGCCACATACAAACAGCATGATCCCTGTCATTGCAGCCACATACAAACAGCATGATCCCTGTCATTGCAGCCACATACAAACAGCATGATCACTGTCATAGCAGCCACATACAAACAGCATGATTACTGTCATAGCAGCCACATACAAACAGCATGATCACTGTCATAGCAGCCACATACAAACAGCATGATCCCTGTCATAGCAGCCACATACAAACAGCATGATCACTATCATAGCAGCCACATACAAACAGCATGATCCCTGTCATAGCAGCCACATACAAACAGCATGATCACTGTCATAGCAGCCACATACAAACAGCATGATTACTGTCATAGCAGCCACATACAAACAGCATGATCACTGTCATAGCAGCCACATACAAACAGCATGATCCCTGTCATAGCAGCCACATACAAACAGCATGATCACTGTCATAGCAGCCACATACAAACAGCATGATCCCTGTCATAGCAGCCACATACAAACAGCATGATCACTGTCATAGCAGCCACATACAAACAGCATGATCACTGTCATAGCAGCCACATACAAACAGCATGATCACTTTGACTGTTGTATAATTCCATCTAAATCTATCTGTCCTCCTTCTTTCACCTTTTCTCTTGTGGACTTAAATCCAACAACACAACAGCTGTCTGTGACCAGATGAAATAATCAGGTCGCCTAGTGGTTAGAGTGTAGAGGCGGCAGGTATCCTAGTTAGAGTGTAGAGGCGGCAGGTATCCTAGTGGTTAGAGCGTTGGACTAGTAACCGAAAGGTTGCAATATCGAATCCCCGATCTGACAAAGTAAAAATCTGTCATTCTGCCCCTGAACAAGGCAGTTAACCCCACTGTTCACCGGTAGGCCGTCATTGAAAATAAGAATTTGTTCTTAACTGACTTGCCTAGTTAAATAACGGTTACAATTTATTTTAAAAACGCTACACACAGCCTACATCGTCATCACGTCATAGTCAACATAGCCACTAGATCTAACGCGTTAGTAAACCCGCCACAATCATGCAGTACAGTGTACAGTCAGCAAGCGGTTTAGCAGTTACACCAGCGGGCCCCGGTGCAGTTGTAAAATCAAAAGCTTTACCTTGACTTGGAAGAGTTCCAGTGTTGTGTTGGATAGTCATAGCTAGCTAACATGGCATCCCTCTGTTTGAGCCGGGTGTTTGAGTAGGCTAAGCTATCTAGCTGTATTTGCTAGATAAGTGAAACTGGAAGAAAAAAAAGCAACTCTCTCTATTAGCATCTCTCTTTGTTTGAGCCGGGTGTTTTCAGTAACCAAACTAGCCAGCTGCATTCACTTTCACAGCGAAAGTTTAAAAATAAATGAAGCCAAATATAGCTATCTCTCTTTCTCTTGCTTCTGCTTAATTTTGGAGGAAATTCATTTGTTCCAAACTGTTCAACAATTGTCTTTCTCTCTCTTTGAGTCAACTTCTCACCACATTTGATACACTGCAGTGCTAGCTAGCTGTAGCTTATGCTTTCAGTACTAGATTCATTCTTTGATCCTTTGATTGAGTGAACAACATGTCAGTTCCTGCTGCAAGAGCTCTGATAGGTTGGAGGACGTCCTCCGGAAGTTGTTATATTTACTGTGTAAGTCTATGGGGTGAGAACCATGAGCCTCCTAGGTTTTGTATTGAAGTCAGTGTACCCAGAGGAGGATGGAAGCTAGCTGTCCTCCGGCTACACCATGGTGCTACCCTACAGAGTGCTGTTGAGACTACTGTAGACCTTCTTTGCAAAACAGTGTTTTATTTAAGTATTTGGTGTCGTGAATATATTTAGTATAGTTTTATCAAAAAATAAAAAAAAGGGTAACTTTTTAAAACAATGTTTCACAATTTTTCTTTTTATTAAATTGACTGAGGAGGATGGTCCTCCCCTTCCTCGTCGGTGTGAGTAGAGCAAAACGTTGTAGCCGCAGGCCTGAAGCTAGTTAACTGCTTTCGGTCTTCCTGTCTCTCTAACCACAGCTGTCACGCCATTATTTGCTGCTCAGCTAGCTCTCTCTCTCTCTCTCTCTCTCTCTCTCTCTCTCTCTCTCTCTCTCTCTCTCTCTCTCTCTCTACACACACACACACACACACACACACACACACACACACACACACACACACACACACACACACACACACACACACACACACACACACACACACACACACACACACACACACACACACACACACACACACACACACTCGGTTGAGTGTCTCTGGTCTGTGTATATAATATATAAATGACATATTGATGACATTGTTTCTGTGTTTGTTCCAGTTTTAACTACAAGAGGAAGTGACATTGCAGGTATGTGACCAACAGGAATTTGGAGTATTTTTTTTTAACTCGTTGTTTTACAAATGTTATGAATGAACAGCAACCCTATTCACACCATTCTCTCTCTACCCCCCCTCTCTCTCTCTCCATCCACCCTCTCTCTCTCTACCCCCCCCCTCTCTCTCTCTCCATCCACCCTCTCTCTCTCTACCCCCCCTCTCTCTCTCCATCCACCCTCTCTCTCTCTACCCCCCCTCTCTCTCTACCCCCCCCCTCTCTCTCTACCCCCCTCTCTCTCTCTCTCCATCCACCCTTTTTCTCTCTACCCCCCTCTCTCTCTCCATCCACCCTTTTTCTCTCTACCCCCCCTCTCTCTCTCTCCATCCACCCTTTTTCTCTCTACCCCCCCCCTCTCTCTCTCTCCATCCACCCTTTTTCTCTATACCCCCCCTCTCTCTCTCTCTCCATCCACCCTTTTTCTCTCTACCCCCCTCTCTCTCTCTCTCTCTCTCTCCATCCATCCTTTTTCTCTCTACCCCCCTCTCTCTCTCCATCCACCCTTTTTCTCTCGACCCCCCCCTCTCTCTCCATCCACCCTTTTTCTCTCTACCCCCCTCTCTCTCTCCATCCACCCCTTTTCTCTCTACCCCCCCTCTCTCTCCATCCACCCTTTTTCTCTCTACCCCCCCTCTCTCTACCACCCCTCTCTCTGCCTCCCCCCTCTCTCTCTCTCTCTACCACCCCTCTCTCTCTCTACCCCCTCTCTCTCTCTCTCTACCCCCCCTCTCTCTACCCCCCCTCTCTCTCTACCCCCCCTCTCTCTCTCTCTCTTCATCCACCCTTTTTCTCTCTACCCCCTCTCTCTCTCTCTACCCCCCTCTCTCTCTACCCCTCTCTCTCTCTACCCCCTCTCTCTCTCTCTACCCCTCTCTCTCTCTCTCTCTACCCCCCTCTCTCTACCACCCCTCTCTCTCTCTACCCCCCTCACTCTCTCTCTACCCCTCTCTCTCTCTCTCTACCCCCCTCTCTCTACCCCCCTCTCTCTACCCCCCTCTCTCTCTCTACTCCCCCCCTCTCTCTCTCTACCCCCCTCTCTCTACCCCCCTCTCTCTCTACCCCTCTCTCTCTCTACCCCTCTCTCTCTCTACCCCTCTCTCTCTCTACCCCCCTCTCTCTACCCCCCTCTCTCTCTACCCCCCCTCTCTCCACCCCCCCTCTCTCTACCCCCCTCTCTCTACCCACCTCTCGCTCTACCCCCCCTCTCTCTACCCCCCCCCTCTTCTCTCTCTCTCTCTCTCTCTCTCCTGTAGGCTATGTAATCCTGTTTCTCATATTGTTGGCTGTTGTGTGTCTGGTGGTGATTCTCTATATCCTGAGGAAGAAGTCCAGGGTGAGACATCCAGGGCTTTAAAACACTATCCTGTTACTGTATTACATAGTCAAGAAGACCCAGGGCTTTAAAACACTATCCTGTTACTGTATTACATAGTCAAGAAGACCCAGGGCTTTAAAACACTATCCTGTTACTGTATTACATAGTCAAGAAGACTCAGGGCTTTAAAACACTATCCTGTTACTGTATTACATAGTCAAGAAGACTCAGGGCTTTAAAACACTATCCTGTTACTGTATTACACAGTCAAGAAGACCCAGGGCTTTAAAACACTATCCTGTTACTGTATTACATAGTCAAGAAGACTCAGGGCTTTAAAACACTATCCTGTTACTGTATTACATAGTCAAGAAGACCCAGGGCTTTAAAACACTATCCTGTTACTGTATTACATAGTCAAGAAGACCCAGGGCTTTAAAACACTATCCTGTTACTGTATTACATAGTCAAGAAGACCCAGGGCTTTAAAACACTATCCTGTTACTGTATTCATAGTCAAGAAGACCCAGGGCTTTAAAACACTATCCTGTTACTGTATTACATAGTCAAGAAGACTCAGGGCTTTAAAACACTATCCTGTTACTGTATTACATAGTCAAGAAGACCCAGGGCTTTAAAACACTATCCTGTTACTGTATTACATAGTCAAGGAAGACTCAAGGCTTTAAAACACTATCCTGTTACTGTATTACATAGTCAAGGAAGACCCAGGGCTTTAAAACACTATCCTGTTACTGTATTACATAGTCAAGAAGACCCAGGGCTTTAAAACACTATCCTGTTACTGTATTACATAGTCAAGGAAGACTCAGGGCTTTAAAACACTATCCTGTTACTGTATTACATAGTCAAGAAGACTCAGGGCTTTAAAACACTATCCTGTTACTGTATTACATAGTCAAGGAAGACTCAGGGCTTTAAAACACTATCCTGTTACTGTATTACATAGTCAAGAAGACCCAGGGCTTTAAAACACTATCCTGTTACTGTATTACATAGTCAAGAAGACCCAGGGCTTTAAAACACTATCCTGTTACTGTATTACATAGTCAAGAAGACTCAGGGCTTTAAAACACTATCCTGTTACTGTATTACATAGTCAAGAAGACTCAGGGCTTTAAAACACTATCCTGTTACTGTATTACATAGTCAAGAAGACTCAGGGCTTTAAAACACTATCCTGTTACTGTATTACATAGTCAAGAAGACCCAGGGCTTTAAAACACTATCCTGTTACTGTAGTACATAGTCAAGAAGACCCAGGGCTTTAAAACACTATCCTGTTACTGTATTACATAGTCAAGAAGACTCAGGGCTTTAAAACACTATCCTGTTACTGTATTACATAGTCAAGAAGACTCAGGGCTTTAAAACACTATCCTGTTACTGTATTACATAGTCAAGAAGACTCAGGGCTTTAAAACACTATCCTGTTACTGTATTACATAGTCAAGAAGACTCAGGGCTTTAAAACACTATCCTGTTACTGTATTACATAGTCAAGGAAGACTCAGGGCTTTAAAACACTATCCTGTTACTGTATTACATAGTCAAGAAGACTCAGGGCTTTAAAACACTATCCTGTTACTGTATTACATAGTCAAGAAGACTCAGGGCTTTAAAACACTATCCTGTTACTGTATTACATAGTCAAGGAAGACTCAGGGCTTTAAAACACTATCCTGTTACTGTATTACATAGTCAAGAAGACTCAGGGCTTTAAAACACTATCCTGTTACTGTATTACATAGTCAAGGAAGACTCAGGGCTTTAAAACACTATCCTGTTACTGTATTACATAGTCAAGGAAGACTCAGGGCTTTAAAACACTATCATGTTACTGTATTACATAGTCAAGAAGACTCAGGGCTTTAAAACACTATCCTGTTACTGTATTACATAGTCAAGAAGACCCAGGGCTTTAAAACACTATCCTGTTACTGTATTACATAGTCAAGAAGACCCAGGGCTTTAAAACACTATCCTGTTACTGTATTACATAGTCAAGAAGACTCAGGGCTTTAAAACACTATACTGTTACTGTATTACATAGTCAAGAAGACTCAGGGCTTTAAAACACTATCCTGTTACTGTATTACATAGTCAAGAAGACTCAGGGCTTTAAAACACTATCCTGTTACTGTATTACATAGTCAAGAAGACTCAGGGCTTTAAAACACTATCCTGTTACTGTATTACATAGTCAAGAAGACTCAGGGCTTTAAAACACTATCCTGTTACTGTATTACATAGCCAAGAAGACTCAGGGCTTTAAAACACTATCCTGTTACTGTATTACATAGTCAAGAAGACTCAGGGCTTTAAAACACTATCCTGTTACTGTATTACATAGTCAAGAAGACTCAGGGCTTTAAAACACTATCCTGTTACTGTATTACATAGTCAAGGAAGACTCAGGGCTTTAAAACACT